>NW_020655141.1:0-17981 GCF_003589595.1 Hyposmocoma kahamanoa
GATTAAATTGTTTCATTTTGGTATTACTTGGAAGGTGGCACAATATTTAGTGTCATAAAAAAAAAATATGTGTAATTTTCGCGCTCACTCGATAATACAAATAAAGAACGTCGCTGTGAACTACCGTATCATTAGTTAGGAAGAAAAAAATGGCGGGTATAATTACGTTTTGAGTGTCTTAATTATTTGTTACCTATTTAAGCTGATAGCTCTATAGCCAATGCTCAATTAATAAATAATAATAACGAATATGAACCTTAGAGTTAAACAATTAAGGTGGTAAAGTTTCAAAACTAACTAAGCTGATGAGTGACAAAATTGTAAAGTCAATTAAACATTACAACGAAATAGTTTAATGCAATCGTCAATTTCCGTAAAACCGAACGACTCCGAAGTTCGGACTTTAGAAAAAAAAAGTGGATTATTCATCCTAGAAAAATAGTACCGAACCTACTTATCATATTACTTATTCTGTAGAATAACGTCATCACAATACAAAAAAAAGGCCACGTTGTCAGCGTTATTTGTTTAGATTTGTCATGGTGGTATGATGTAAAATTTTGCAATATCTCGTTAAAAAGAATGAGGTGAGACTCTGGAAAGCGTGTGATATTTAAATTTGGGTTAATTAAAACAAAAGAAAAAAAAACAGTATTGACGATAGATTTCTGATATATTCGAATGCGGGTTAGTGAAAAGTTTGAAGAAAAACTTTGAACCTTAATGCGGTAGCGTTAATATCGATTTCATCCTAAAAACACAACGAACTAGAAATAAATTTTTAGCTGTTTTAAACAATCCCAAAGCTTAGTAATCGTATTTTTAAACGCTTGAAAAAACATAAACAAAAAGGAAGGAAACAACCTCAAAACGGTTTCCCGCCTTGCAATTTGTTTTTTCTAATTTTCAGTCAGTTTCTTATTCCGTGCTCGCCTAACTGTAAAAATATACATCCGAATAAGAATAATAACTTCTCAACATTCTAAATTTGAACATCCAAAACTCTGCGTCCATGGTAACACAGGGACCTGTAGATAGAGGGTTGATGCTGATTGTAGTTCTACATGTATCCCTAAAATAAGCATAATAAAGCCAAGACCCGTAGCGTGGTAACGCGAGTGATAAAAACTATTCACGTGACGATTTACTGTTTGCAACATCTCCACCGAGACCGGGGCATCGACACGTCGCCCGTTCGTCCGCAAGGACGTTCTATTTTCAAAAAGGTCTTTGTTTTACAGATTTGGCGGAAAAACGCTATCATGGCGGATGTCTGAGATGACTTTCACCTGTTTTTCACCTAAACCTCATAAAAAAAACGTAACCTAGCTTTTCCAACTTTTTGGTTTTATTAGCTTTTTATTAAAATCAGACGCATTTTAATAATAGAAGTGCAGTTTCTCAACGATAACGTGTAAAAGAAAGAACAACTTTTGACAATTAGGTACGCAAGTAAGAAGACTAGGGTCTCCTTTGGTGTCCCTCAAGGCAGCGACCTGGGTCCTATATTATTCTTAATACATACTAATGATTTAATTAATTGAAATGTAGACAATAAACGCGTTTTTTTCCTATAATAAGGATACTGCAATAGTTATTGCAGACTCAACATAGAACTCGGCCTTTAGAAACGCTGCATGTGCACTTATAGAAGTAGCTAGTTGACTCCAATTTAACCTTTTCACTTTGAATATTGTAAAAACGAACTACAAAAAGACTCTTGACTATAGTAACGAATTACATTTACTATGCATTATCAGTAGTGAAAGCAAAGGCGATCTGTTAAAACCGCAGCTTACCTACTCTTGTCAACCAATGGCCTTAAACTCAACATCATAAGGGATAAATGTATGTATGTGTATAGTCCAAGCAAATAGGTGACCTACCCACCTATTGAGCCCGGACTATATGCAACTGAGCAAATACAACAAAATTCTTCTAGAATTCAAAAGAAGACAATGCTGTCCACTTGAAGAAATCATTTAAAACCTTTTAAATTCCCCACAGAAGAACTTTACAAATTCTATGAATTTAGACAGTCAGAAGTCATATGTATCATTAATAGTACCAAAAACTACACAACACTCCACATTTACAGGTATATAATGACTGGTCAGTGAAAAGACAATTGCTAAAACAACAAATTAAAACCAAATTCGCCCAAAGACAAACACGTCGCAATCTGCATAGTCTACAGTAAGTTAAATAAATATTTAGAATTTGCTATATATAATGTCACATAAAGAAGTTTTCTTGAAATGGCTCGCAATAATATTACAATTATACAGAAACATTTGACTATGTGCAATATTGTAGCTTTTATAAGAAAAAATGGCAACACTATGCAAGACAAAAGCTAGGTTATTATAAAATAACACAATGTATGCAATATTTTTAGCCAATGCACGCAGCAAAGTTCTAAAATAGATCACTCTCACTAGATGCATCTGCGTCGCTAGCTGCACGTGGCTGTGTCTATAAAAAAACATAAACATTGGCTGTGTGATATATTTTATTTGCTTGTAAAAAATATTATATAACAGGAACAGCAGCAATAGTATTATTGCACATGGACAAATCTCGAAAGTGGAGTTTTTTCTCGTGTCTACAAACTTTTGACTATACTACTACCCCAATTTACACAAGAGAACAAACTGAGATAGAAATAAGGAACTGACATTGAGTGGGTTCCTAGTTTTTGATAAAATAAAAATAGTTGCTTTAAAAGAATTGACCATGAAAAATAAAATCAAATGACCATGGAAAATAAAAACAAATTCATACTGGCAAGCGCAGTGTATACTAAACACCTAATAACACAGACTGTTTGTGTTGCAATTTAAGCACTAGTTTCAAAAATTCCAAATGTAATCATTTAGTGCTGCTAGCGGTTTTATAGGATCGTTTTCACTGACTCACTCAGTAGGTTATTAAGGTTAATTATTTGTAGGTAATAATTAAAAAAAATGTAAAATGAGATATATAATAATATATATATATATATATATAATACTTGGTTGAAAATTTTTTACCTTTCTGAACTAAATATGTCACTATACAAAACAGCTGGCAGGGATTCGTGGAATAGGCCTAAATGTGGCAACATTATCTTTCAAGCTGACATTAGTATCTGTCAATTGTTTTCGTGGATGTCAAATTTTCCGTAAGGCTAAGGCGAATAAGCCATACTGCCGGATCTTAGATTTTAATTTTTCTTCAATATAATGTTATCTTTAATAAAAAATTCCACTGTAGATGCTGTTTTGAAGTATGTACTGGTGAGAAGCCAATACTTTAACATATGATAGTCACTCGTGGGCAAACATTGGGGTAGCAATTGGGGAGTGTTACCGCATTTGAAAAAAAAACCTGAATTATCTATTATTATTATTATTATTATTAGGCTGGCTTCATTCAGGGTCTATGCATCCCCTTATCATTGCGACCATTGACTGATCTGTTGTGATCACCACTAATTACAATGCAGAGCCAAGGCCGAGAGCATTGAAGAACTGAAGGACTTTCCTGGTTCCAGCAAATTTAATGTCCTCTGGTTGTGGCATGTGCCTTCCCAGTATGAAACTTCGTACGGCCATCAGGGGGTAGCATTGGGTGAGTAGATGAACAGTAGTTTCATCTGCCTTGTGGCAAGATCTACATTCTCTATTCTCTCTCTGCCCAATATTTGACATGTGCTTGTTCAAGCCACAATGCCCTGTTAATGCTCTAGTGAGCATTGTTATGCCTAAATTATCTATACAAACTACACTAATAATATGTATAATTTATTTTCCTTCTGATTTTTTTGTGTTAAAGTTATTATAAAAAATACATATTTTCAATTAGTTTTGAAGTGGTGGGCGTTGAATTTTTTATATCTTGCCTAAGTGAGCTGCGAGTTAAAACGTTTGGGAACCTATGGCCAAGTTGTCATTAGATGGAATTACAAATAGATTAATACCTGATTGCAGTGATGAGGAGTGCCATGGACTTTGAATAATACAATTATAGTTACAGTGAAGCCATGGTAGCCTAATATGGTTTAACCTACTGCCTCTCAAACCGGTGTCGTGGGATTCGAAACTGGGCTTGCACATCTGAGTTTATCAGAATTTATGGTATGGACCACACCTAAAGTCCATCATTCACATAGGGTTCCTAAAAAGTTTAAATAAATGACATGTTTGTACATCTTGATATTGGATGCATGAATGAAGTGAGGTATGAAAAAAATAGTTTCCCAAAGTGGTCCCTACCATCCCCCAGTTCATGAATTGGCGGGTGTTGATGGTGTCCAGTGGTATCACATTTGAAAACAGTACATAAGTACATTTTTTTTTTCCTAGTGATTTTTTATGTTAAGTTAATATAAAAAAAAATGTTTCCTATTATTTTTGTGGTGGTGAGCATTGGAATTTTTTTATCTTGCCTAAGTGAGCAGAAAGCTAAAAAGTTTAGTAACCTATGTTCTAAAACGTCACTACATATGTGTTCATAAATACTTAAATTTTGACTAATTATAATGTTAAACATAAAAAGCGTAAAAGTTTCAATTAATTTTCTATTCAAAAGTTAATTGCCAACTCAGTTTACTTGTAAATGGTTAATAGGCAATTTGTTTACAAGTATATATACATTATTTTCGCTGTGACTTAGAAATTAATATTGATAAAAGTTACAGAAAAAAAAAGAGTGAAGAATGTAAATACACCTACATTTTGAAATTTCGCCATTCAACCACAACTAATTTTCGTAAATCGATTATAAATAATGTTAATTAATTATGACTATACTATTTAATATGCATGGTCTATGACTTAACAAGATTCAATTCTGATTTCTGTTATGAAATTGAAAACGATAAAACACCCGCTAACTCTTTGTAAAAACAAAAACGGTCTAAGAAAAATATCTAATTGCAACTTTTTTCTGCAAAGGCATAATGTTAACAATATATTTTTTTGAAAAAAAAAAGTAAAAATTTAAAAAACTATTTGTAGGTTGTTGACGTAAAAATTCAGGTTATGTTAAAAATGTGTTTTCGGTGGTTATCAGAGATCACTGCAATATCAAAGGCTGAGTTTCGCTCCGTTACCCTCAATAACGGAAGATATCCAACAAATAGAGGTAAAAGCACTTAGAAAAACTACTATTTCCCTGTTTTTGAACACTATTTTCTACACAGTTTTACGCACTGAAATGCACTGCAAATACAGTCGGTAGCACGCTTGTGATCACTGTATATAGTTCTAGAACTTATTAAATCTATTTTAATAGTATTTTACGATTATATTCCAAGTTTTTAATAACATAACACAAGAACACGATAGAGAAAACGTTTTGTGACTGACTTCCGATCGAAGTGATGAAACGAACACGTCATGCTGACAATAAAAAAGAGTCAACACTACGTGTAAAAAAGAGACAATAAATTCAAGTTTGCGAATGTCAGGTTGATTTCAAGATTTAAATCAGCGCCACCTATTGTTCGGTAGCGGAACTGTTTAAATTTGACGTGATCACTTTTTTATATTATATGTCCTCAACGCTAGATGACGCTAAACGATGGACAAAAATAATTAATGATGGTATGTACGATATTCAATCAAGAAAATTACGCTTATTTCAATGTTAGAAGTATATCTCAAGGCCGTCACATCAGTGATGGAAAATTGTGCTATTTCACGTAACGATGCAATCAGAACGAAAAAACGTTTGTACAATCAAAATAAGTGAGATAAAACAAGGTTATCGTGGTTATCTTATAACTTCGTACATTATAGAGATAAAGTGCTTTAAAAAAATATATCTTTGGCGAATATTAAAGGCACTTCTTTAACTTTAACACGTATTTACACACGTATTCAATACGGATCAATTTTTGGTCCTATCTTGATTAGTAGTTATTTAGAAATTAAAACATTGACGAAGTTTAGATGATAAAATATTCCTTCAACTTAGTTTTCATCGAGACACAAGGTAGTGCGCAAGCCAAGTTACAAACACGCCACCCACCGTGTGTCAGTTTACACGAATTTAATTTCTCTTTTCCCGCACACAGTGCATTTGACAAATTATAATTAAAATTTAAAACTAACTTAGCTTTCAAATTATGTCATGTCACGGGACGAACATACCGCAACTGTAGTATGTCAGCGATTGAAGAATATTTACTGGAAAGAGGCATAAAATCACTGGATCGAATTATATCATACGCAGGTTATCTCTACCGATCGGTACTTTCAAGAGTTGTGCGTGAAGCGATTGGGATAAAAAACATCCATATAATTTTTAAAAGAGTAAATTAGGGTGTCTTCATATCAGACGCTTGTAGAAGCTGTGCTGTGGTGCGGCACTAGAAATTTTAATACAATATTTTAGTCTGCAAAAGGAGTGCGCACGTAGCGCGACTGTGGCGCTACAGCTGCGCTTCTAAATATTGTAGTGGCGCCACTGCAGAGCTTTTAGCATCTAATTTGAATATACAATAAAAAAATAATATTCTATTGTGGTTTGGTAGTAAAACTATGTAACGACCGACAAGAATTTTGACACACTTTGGATGTTGGCCCTGTTTGATCGAAAGCGGCATAGAGTTGAATTTAAGTCTTTAAACTTGACGTGACCTTGACACTGTACTTGAAATTTAGTCCACAGTATAAACAGCACATTCGTAATAAAAATACAGAGGCAAATTTATAAAAAAGAGTTCGGCCAGGGAAGTACTGCCATCTTACTTATTTCTGCCGCCAAACAATAATGTGAACGTTACTGCGTTTCGGTTTTGAAGGGTAAAGGTGGTGATGAAATACAGGTACACGCATATGGGACTTGTGAACTTAAGTCTCAGGGTGATGGGCGCAATGGTAGTACCCCTCAGATGTTTGTGCTTTAAAACACTGAGTGACAACTGCAACTGGGGATCTACTCCCATTCTCAGTCTGAAACAATTACTGTGTGATAATATTTATATTACATTATACATTCATACAGTTTAGGTAAGTTGCCGCTGGATGGCGTTGAACCTTTTATGTAATTTCCTGAAACGCGCTACTGAGTTGTTCACGGAAATTGTTTAACATGCTGGTCCTTCGAACCGGATCATGTATAGCGTCCTAAACATGAAACAACCTGTATGTTCCAAAGGCACGTTTTTATTTGTAAATCACTCCACAGTTATACAATTTCCGTGAACAACTCAGTAGCCGTTTTAGAAAATTGAATAAAAGGTTCAGCGCCATCTAGCGGCATCTTATCTAAACTAAATATATGTATAGTGTTAATAAAAGTATTAACAATGTGAAATAATATTCTGCTACAGCCTACCATGTTCATAAAAAGAAGAACACACCCTATCATTCTAGTTCTAAGGTTTCAAGCCGATTATTAGATATTTACCACATACATGTATCGTTATATAGATTTTTTCATTACTATTACACACAGAGCACTATCCACACACAACTAGACTACAATGCCTACCTCCAAGGTTTGCCTGGTAAATAACCAATTAAAACACTTCTTACGGAAAGTACGTAATGACAAAATATGACAGTCTCGCACAGGCGGGGGAAGATCATTCCACACCTTGGAAGCGGCGTATTTAAAACAACCCGAAGTCCCGACTAAAGTATAGACAGGTAGCTTATAAATATGACCCCGATCTCGCAAAAAAGGAAGACTGCTTTTCGGTACCAGTTTTTCAAAGAGTTAAATCGGAACCTTAAACTTATGTAAGGATTGTACAAAGCAGGCTAATTTTAATACTCTAGGATTGGCCATGTTAAGCTATTTGTTATCGACAAGATACGGTGTTGTTCTCTTTTACGTGTTCTGAAACGTAAATAAATTATACTCGACCTAATTAAAATACGCATGATGCGAATGAAGCTTCATACTTGACATTGTGTTTTGATTTGGTCGACTATTACTTATTTGACGGTTAATTGTTACAGACGGGTCCCTTACCACCAGGCGCATGATCTGTTCGTCCTGTCACTAGATACTATGAAAAACAAATCCATAACGATGCGTTACTTTCTCAAAGACAGTAAAGTAGAGTAATAAAGAAAAGAAAGTACTCTTTATAAGATTATAAAGAGTGATTATTCAGCAGATGGCAAAAAATTCTATTTATTTTAAATTTCTTATCAAGGGTGTTACTTTGGATACATTACTTTAAGAATAGGTAAAAGCCAGTGTGTGAATATGATGGAAATGTGATGTGAAATCAGCCTGCAAATTTGTATATACAATGCATATTTTGCATGTCAGTTATTTTGTGCTTTATGATACAAGTTTGAGATACGGTAAGTCATGATTTTAAATTTTAAAGCTAATTTGTCGCAATTGGCAAGAAGGAATTAAGTGATTCGTGCGAACAGACGGTGAGTGCTAGATTTTGGACTTGCCTGGCGCACTACCTTGTGCCTTGATGAAAAATAAGTTCTAAAGTATTTTGTTTTCATTCAAATGTTAATACAATAGAATATTGTTTGTTTTGTGCGCTGTAGGAAAACAGTACACCTACGGTGTTATTATTATCTACACGTGTAAATAATTAATGTATCTTTGTCCTTATTTATGTACACATAATTAATATTTGAACAATAATTTGTGTTATTTGTTTAGCTGTATTATTTTCATACGGAAGTTTTCATTATATATTAAATCTATTAAGTGCTGTCCTTCCGTCGTGCTTCGACAATTTTTATAGTGATTATAACCTACGAGTGTTAGGACAGTGGCATTTCAAATGCGCTTCTAAAAATTGTATAGAAATAAGTAGTGGCTAAGTATGGAAAAAACTGATTATTAATTAAAACGTTGTTTTTTTTTTCACTTATTACGCTTTTTAGTTTGATGCTAACAAAAACGTTTAAGTGAACAGACTTTTATGTTAAAAAAAGGTTGCAACGTATTGTTGATAGGTTGTAAGTAAGTTTATTCGTAAAACATGAGTGTTTTTTTATTTATAAAATTATTATTCACATTGACGAATTAATTTGTTTATGAAATAGCGGGACTAACTTAGGCATGTTGTAAAAAATAAAATTGTTGAGCATTGAACTGACCAATGCTTACGCTTAAATTGAAAAGCGTGCTTATGTGCTTATTTAAAAAAGTAAACTTTATTAAGTGCTTTTCGTTTAAAAGCCTACCTCTAGTAGTGACGCGAGTGTAGCACCTCATTAGCGCTACTCAACGATTTATAAGCGTCTAATTTGAAGGTGCCATAAGGTTCAATTTACGGAATGGCGGTGAATTTTTGTAACCATAGCATAATTAACCTTATAACAAGTGTGTAACGTGCAAACTAGATACAAGCCAAAGAACAGGTTGCGCGTCTTCCGGGTTTTCGAGTAGTCTCGGGAATTCTCGTAGCTATCGTATCGTATCTACAGATCAGACATGATACCTCCTATGAACATTATGTCAACTTAATTTTTGTCACCTGTTCTGTTTTTTTTTATTATTATTTATTGAGCAATAGCTATAGAGCCATTAGCTTAAACAGGTATCAAATAAAATTAAGAAATTCGAAATGTAATTAATACGTAAATCAAAAAAGTTACGATGTAAAAACTGTAACTACTAAACCCGCCATTTTTCTGACCACTTGTTCTGTTTTTATTTTGTTTTTTTCACAAAATCAGTTTTTTTTTCGAATTTGATTTTTTACATTTTTTTTCACATAAGTCGATCTTTTGTTTTTTCCAATTTAGTTTTTTGTTTCTTTATTTTTTTTTACAAAATTCGGGGAGCATAATATTAGTAAATAAATATGGTTGTTTACAAAACCAGAAAATGGCCAAAAAATAAAGTTGGCGTAGTGTTGGTTGGATTTATCGAGACTTACAATAAGCACAGTCAGGTTGGCGTTGGCGACATATTTTGGCAGTCACTACACAAATTTCGTGTTATATTAAACCATTAGTGATGCGACAGACCTCTCCTTCTGCTTCCGCAACTGCGTAACTCCAGGAAGCTTTCTCACATCTGTTTCCGTTTCTGCTTCCGCAACTTCCATAACGGAACTTTTATCGGAAGTTTATAACGTTCGCGATGGATCAGACGCGTGCGCGTATTGCTTGGCGGCCTTAGCAGTTTTGTGTTGTGTCCAAACCAAAACAAGGCATGTTAGGAACTATTTCCTTGAGATCTTTATAGGTTAAGAAAGGTAAGGGCCCTGGTGAAATTACAGGCACATGGGACTTGTCAACTTATGTCTCTAGATGACGGGCGCAGTGGTAGTGCCCCTCAGATCTTCGCAACTTAAAGCTCCGAGTGGCACTGTAACTGTTATGGACAGGCATGCGTGCTGGTAAGCTACCATCAGGCGCATGACTTGTTCGTCCCGTCACTGGATGCTATAAAAAAAGTATTTATACTTCCGCTTCCGTTTAGATTTACTTTTAACATCTGTTTCCGTATCTGTTTCCGTTACGACATTGTATCACTAAAGTTAGTTCTGGACCCTGAAAAAATGTCGCCAGTGCCTTCTGCGACAATATTCGTGCAATGGCAAATGTAATAAGTTCTCTCTATCACCATTTGGTAAGGGTTCAAAATACATAGTCAAAAAATAGGGGTGACTTACCGGTATGAACTTTTTGTTCACTAAATTCAGGTCCTCAGGATCGGGGCTGAGGCTTCTCATGGTAGGGAGCACGTCTTCCAGCATCGTGCGTGTCAATCCGATTTTACGATCTGTAACAATACGTATTATTACTAATTTTTAGTCACAGTAGAGCTCCTTGTGAAATCTGATTTTTCGAATTTTTGTAAGACCTGGTTTAGCAAAACAGTTTTTCCCGCTTCTGTTAAACGCCTTAGGCTCAACTCACACTGGCGCATAGTCGAAGCGTCGCGACGCGTCATGTTTTTCGTCTATAACATATTAATCTCTATGTTCCCACCGATTAAGGTACAAATTTGTTTTATGCAAATATGGAAACTTGGTTGAAGTCAAGCGGTTTCGCGCGTGGCCGCGCGTTACTTGGGCGCAGTGAGGCCCCAGACGCCGACCACACTGTGATAATAATAATAATCTTTATTTTTTCTGCAAAGTTTACACTGTACACACACATTAATTGATATATGGTATAGAGCACAATATTTGCAGAGACTGGTGCCCTAACTAGGTTGATCCTGCATTTTGCAGATCGCCAGATTTACTCCGTATAAATTAATAACATTATACAGTTTTGTGTGTGTTTGTGTGTGTGAGTGTGCGCGCGTTACGTGTGAGTGTATTCGTGTTTATCACTATCTACAACAATGTTTTGTATTTATACCTCTTTAATATTACTATTTTTAAGTTAACATGATCCAGGCGCACTAATGCGAGTGTCGACGCGCGTCAGCAGGCGTTGTAGTTGAAAAACAGGACGCGACGCGAACCTTCGGCTTTGCGCTAGTGTGAGTTGAGCCTTAAACTACGCAACGAGTCAGCCGAGTCACGAATTTTTTTACCTTTGTGCCTGTTGCAAATCTTTGTATTTGATTTCAACGTCTGCCGTATATAATATCATTGTTATTCTTACATTCTGAGGGTCGAGAAGTTGGAGTCCCGCCACAATGTGAATTTTAACTCATTTGTGGTGATAGTACCAAATCAACATTTGTTGACCTTCATGAAGGATAACTTTTGGCCAAAGGGTGTCATATACTGACGTTTCCTAGGACGATTGCCGGACACCCACGTGGAGTCACACGTCGCAGTTCATACGTGTAAATCTTCGAGTATATAACCAGAAATAGAGACGAAATGTCATTTAATTTGTATGAACACTATTCTGACAACTGCGCTCCGATTGGTTAGCCTGAGTTCGAAACAATTGACGGGTGTCGTCAATTTTTTCACTTCAACTCGGCCAGTTTAACTTGAGCTTTGCTATAATGGACGAAAATTGAAAAATTACATATTTAATATTTAATTACCGATGAAATATGATTCCGTTTGTTTTGTAATTAGATGTTCTGCTGTTTTTGCCACACCACCGAATGGAACAGCCACATATTGTTAGAGATTATTATCTTTATTACAATAAATACAGAATATTTTCGGAATATACGGAGACGTACATACAGGTTAGTTGTGGGCGCTGTACTATTTCAGTTCTCTAATTTGTGATTTCAGCGCAAACGAGAGTTGATATTTAAAAGTGATATAAGGTTCATTTGCGTGATGAGTTGCCAGGGATGGATGGCCCTTATTTCGTCTCTATTTCTGATTATATACTCGATGCTGTAATCTCATGGTATAGGCACAGGATGCAGATGCTTTGATGGTTTGGTCAGAAAGAATGAAGCAGTAGCAGTAGAGCTCCTTGTGAAAGAATTCATCCAGGGAAATACTGACACATTACCCATTTCTGCCGCAAAGCAGGCCCATTTGCCTGATGAGTTGCCAGGGATGGATGGCCCTTATTGCGTCTCTATTTCTGGTTATATACTCGATGGTGTAAATAAACACATTTTGTTATATTATTATGTACGTTAGTCTGTACTTATGGGTCTTTGTAACTTGATCATTAATAAATACAAAATTTATTCTTTGTTTTCAGCGGCTAGGCCCCAATTATGTCACGTAAAAGCGCGACGTCGGACACGGGCCGCTCCGCGGCACCGACAGATTCGAAAGCTGCTGGCAAGTCTAACAACCCTGCCCCAGGAACTAGCCAGGAACCAAAGCCTTCAACTAGCCGTAAACATACAGTACTACATTAAAACTAATTAATTGGATATGGTGCAGCATATCCAATTAATTGGTAATGATTAACATCACAGAACAATAAATACAGTAGAAGTGGTTAGTTAGCATCCGATGACGCATGCCAACTATAGGTATCGAAAGACCTATCTTAGCTCGGTCCGCCATTTTCGTTTTGTGTGGTATGGTTGTGTCATTCTTTCGTGCAAATTCTCTAAAATCCTAGAGAAATGCCTTTACGACTGTTTTGGAGTGCAAAAATGACAGCAGCACCAAAAATATTACCCGTGGCGGTATTTCACATTTTTATCGAAATATTTTTTTGTTACAAGAAACGAAAGTAAAGCTTGTACCTCTGCAATATGGCCGCTTCTTTTTTGGGGAACTAAATTAATAACTCCAACTCGTCGTCGTTTAGCAATAAAACCGCTAGATGGCAGCACATTGACTGACATTTCAATATAATATCAAAACGTCATAACTTGTAATAATAGGTATTGATGGTATTGAATTTTTAACAATTTGCCAACAGGCCAATTTGTTATTTCTTTTTAAATTTTATACTACGACCATTGACTTACAATTATATGGACGTCGGGTCCGCGCTAAAAAGTGTCCGCACTTGTAAGGCGCTAAATTCGTATACAGAGCGCGACACTCCGCTTTAGTCTTCATTTGTTCGACTGACAGCGCGATACTGCGATGACATTACAATTTAAATTTCGAATAGGTTGACTTGGGACATTTTTTTCGTGGTTTTTGTATTAGACCCGTCGTCCATTTATTTGTAAGTCAATGACTACGACCAATCAATATCAAGATTTTGTAGTGTTTCAAATTAAGAGTGTGTGAGTTTTGGCGACATCGGTTCTTATAGTAATCGAGGTTTAAGACACTGTCATTGTTTTTTTTCTTCCGTGATTAACATCGATAAGCTGTCGCGTAGTTGCTGGTTATACCGTCATCTTGATCTTAGGTTTTAAATGCAGGTGCTTCTGAACTTGCTGGGTCTAATTCCAATGCACATTCATTACCTTCTGCTTGATTGCACCCCATTTGTGCAAGAAATTAATTACAAAACTATCCCTTAATGAGTTTCTTAAATCAATTTGTAAAAAGTCTATCACTGACTGGATTAAGAGTGGTTTAAACACGGTGAGTTTTAGCAGCGACAGCGAACAAAAGCGACGAATGAGAATGGACACTCTCCGCTCCTCCCTAGTTTTAGAAACCGCACCACGCCCCGCACATTGACGGTCACATAGACGGAACGCAATAAGGCGGTCGGCGAGCTGTTTTCGCGTTAAGACGGCTTTGATATTTGATTTTGTTTTCATTTATTTATTACAAAATTTGTACGTTACTAATTATAATGTTCGTGAATAATCGTGCTGCGTACGGCAGTTTGTTATCGTCTAAACGGGATAAAAATAGGAGTTTCTATCGTTTTCCGAAAAATGAAAAGAAAAAGTAAAAAATTATTATGTCTGAGATTCAGTTATTGTTTTCTTCGTTTTTTAGTGCAGAGTAATATATAATACAGCGATTTATGATATCAATATAATGAGACGCCATAACTTCTTGCAATTTCTTATTATAATTATAATTATTATAATTATTGAAAAGTACCTGTCTAAAATATAACATTTTAAGTGCTTTTAATATATTTTTTAAATAAATCTTCAATATATCGATATAAATACCTAATAAACATGTTTAATTATTGGGATTCTATTAATAGAATTATAGATAACAGATCGCGTGAGAATTTTCGCTATGTTGCCGCTCTGACCACATACGTGAAAGTGATGGGTAACCCTGCCAATTCTCGAACACATTTGCGCGTGTGCAGAAAGCGGCTTGCTGTACGTAGTAGTAGTAGGTAAATAACTTTCGACCGTTCGCTTTCGTAAA
The DNA here is from genome assembly GCF_003589595.1 of Hyposmocoma kahamanoa. Classification (NCBI taxonomy): domain Eukaryota; kingdom Metazoa; phylum Arthropoda; class Insecta; order Lepidoptera; family Cosmopterigidae; genus Hyposmocoma; species Hyposmocoma kahamanoa. Next base: position 14,630 of record NW_020655141.1, read on the forward strand.
ACGCGCTATTGCATCGCTACTCTTGCGAATTATAGGCACAATGCATTGCCATGGATGCAATCGCTCATAAATCCCAAGTGCAGTGATGCAATCGCGCGTTGGTATCGATGCAGGCGCGCTTGCATCGGTACTTCAATCGCGCGTGTGTTTAAAAGTAGACGATTAGGTACTGCAATGTGTTTGCATCGCTGCTGAACGTCGCTGTGTGTAACCGCTCTAAGACCCTAAATTATGACGACACTGAGCAATTATTGCCTATCCTCAAATAACTCCGCATTCCTCTTATCTGATCTCAACTCATAAGACTCTCGCCTAAACCCATTCACATACCATACACCCTATACACATTCAGCTGCTCAGTTGCACTCTTAAAAACCTTAAAAACACTCATCCATCTTCACTTTTTATATGTCGCAAGATAATTAGAGTTAAGTCAGCATCATGCTTCGGTATAAATATCTTTTTCTCCACCACATCGGGAAGTACACGTTCTATTTTTCTAAGTGAGTCAGGATTTGTAGCTTTTTATATATAGTAATAAGATAGGATTTCGAAGAAACAAAATTCTGTAAATTGTGTTTCTAGCTTGTGATAGGTCACCGGGGTGCATGCTAAATAAAATATATAAAAACAACTTGTGCGCCTGAAAGCGCCCAAACTTTAAATCAAGCCCTGCCCATACCCAATTTGTGGATTTTTACCAATTTATATTTTTTTCAGAGAAGCAGAATGACGACGCATCCAAGAAACCTCGCGAGCTCAGCAACAGCAGCAAGGCACATAAACACACGCAATCTTCATGTAAGAAATAATCTTCTTCCTGTAACGTTTTCAGCTGTTTTGTCTTAAAAGTGTTGAAAGATGATGTAGTGACCAGCGTCTCTACCACGAGTTTACCGTGAAGGTTGCTGTTAGCGATCGCGTAAATTACTTCACAATTTTGTATGGCAGATTTATACAACACCTCTAGCGGTCACAAGAAGAAACAGCATTTTGTATACAAACATTTTACGCGCACGCTAGCGATAACTGTCACTGTAATCCATCGTATATAACCAGAAATAGAGACGAAGTGTCATTTAATTAATTTGAAAACTTTTCTGCTAAATCATTACGGTTACAACTGCACTCCGATTGGCCAGCCCGAATTCGAAACAATTGACGGGCGTCGTCAATTGTTTCACTTCAAATCGACATGTTTAACTTGAGCTTTGCTTTAATGGACGAAAATTTAAAAATTACATATTATATACCGATGAAATGTGATTCCGTTTGTTTTGTAATTAGATGTTTGGCTATTTTTCTCACACTACCGAATGGAGCAGCCCCCCCATGTTTAGAGATATTATTTTTATTACAATAAATACAGAATATTTTTGGAATATACGGAGACGTACATACAGGTCAGTTGTTGGCGCTGTACTATTTCAGTTTTCTAGTTTGTGATTTCAGCACAACGAGAGTTGATATTTAAAAGTGATATAAGGGATGGATGGCATTTATTTCGTCTCTATTTCTGGTTATATACTCGATGCTGTAATCTCATGGTAGAGGCACAGGATGCAGATGCTTTGATGGTTTGGTCATGAAGAAAGAATGAATTTGTAGCAGTAGAACTCCTTGTGAAAGAGTTCATCCAGGGAAGTACTGACACATTACCTATTTCTGCCGCCAAGCAGTAATGTCAGCGTTCCGATTTTTAAGGGTAAGGGTTCTGGTGCAGTTACATGCACATGGGACTTGTCAACTTATGTCTCAGCGTGACGGGCGCAGTGGCAATACCCCCCAGATATTCATGATTTATAGCTCTTAGTGCCACTGCAACAGGCGTGTCGCATATCCGCACGTATACGACTCCGTCCCATCCACAGAATAATAAATACAGTAGAAGTGGTTAGTTAGCGTCTGACGCGTGCCAACTATAAGTCTCGAAAACCCTATCTGAGCTCGGTTCGCCATTTTCGCTTTGTATGGTATGGTTGTGTCATTCTTTCGTGCAAATTCTCTAAAATCCTAGAAAAATGCCTTATTGCGCTGTTTTGGAGTGCAAAAATGATATCCGTACCAAAAATATAACCCGTGTTGGTATTTCATGTCATTTGGAGAACTAAATTAATAACTTTAATTCGTCGTTGTTTAGCAATTAACCGCTAGATGGCGGTACATTAATTGAAATTTCAATATAATATCAAGACGTCGTAATTTAAAATAATAAGTATTCGTGGTATTGAACTGACAACGGTATGCCAACAGAGTAAAGTTTAAATTATATTAACAATGCAGAATTTGTTATTTCTTCTTAAGAAGAAGCAGAGGAAAAATTCCTAATCTTCGATTTGATTTTAGAGGGGTACCTATATCCACTTTAAAGTTAAAAATAAAATATTGTATGAGTAACTACACGATATATTCATGCATAGACACTAATCAGAAACATAAAACAATAAAGTTTCCTCGATAGATACAAATCACGAAATGACCTCTAATTTTCACATTTTTTCGATTCATAATAAATGCTACAGGTTATTAGGACAAAAATTAGAGAATTAATTATATTTATGCATGATCGAGAACTGTCACTACGGATTTTTTTAAATCCCTTTAGTTTTAGAGTTATTCCGCTAAAACGAATTTGGTACTTTTAATGCGCAAAATTCAACATCTCCTGTCGCATGTCACGCGAACTTCAGGCATATATTTGTTTCACAAATTTGGGCGGAGCCAACGTCAAAACTTTTTTGGCATGCTCCCTCTTAATCATTGACACTATGACCAATCAATGTTAAGATTTTGTAGTGTTTCAAATGAAGAATGTGTGAGTTTTCGCGACATTGGTTCGATAGTAACCGAGGCTTAAGTCACTTCCATTGTTTTCATACTTGGTATCATATAAAAAGTTCGTCTTCTCTGCTACGTAACTACGTGGCAGAATAGTAAATTGTACAACAAGTGCATAAAAAGCGTCATTTTATCCGGGACGAGAGGCGAGGGTGGATACTTAAGTCTAGGATAAAATGGGTTTTGTGAACGAGTTATACACTCCGTTTTTCACGTCGATTGCGAGGAAATTAAATAGGATTATTACAAATAAACGATTGTTTAATTAAAATTGAATGTAAAATTCATTGACTTACAAATAAATGGACGACGGGTCTAATCATCACAAACCACGAAAAAAATGTCCCAAGTCAACCTATTTAAACGTAGTGACATGTAAAGGAATATGAAAAAGCTAAAACGTTGAATTTAAATTGTAATGTCATCGCAGTACTGTCTAATTTTGCTTGCTTCGCTGTCAGTCGAACAAACGAAGACTAAAGCGTGAATGACGCTCTGTATACGATTTTAACGC
>NW_020655142.1:0-15263 GCF_003589595.1 Hyposmocoma kahamanoa
CTATTTCGGTGTCTTCTTTAGAGATGGGCCCGCTGCAGGCGAATCCCACGAAGAGGAGCAAAGCTGAGAAAATTGCCAACTTCATTTTTTTGCCTGGAAAAAACAACGAAAATAAAATTGTAGAAATTGGATTGATTACAATTTTGATAAGAGTTTAGAGAAGGAAGGTAATATGTTTTATGTTTGCAATGTTCACGCGTATCTAAGTAACAGTAGAGCTCCTTGTGAAAGAGTACGTTTCTCTAGACGTACTCGTGCTGCCACCTTGCATAGGTATTTCTGCCGCCAATCTGTAACGTGAGCATTACTGCGGTCCGGTTTTGAAGGGTGAAGGTGCTAGTGAAATTAAAGGAACTAGGAACTTGTCAACTTATGTCTCTTGGTGATGGGCGCAGTGGCAGTTACCCGTACATCTTTAGTATTTAAAGCTCTAAGTGGCACTGCAACTGCTATGCACGTGGCGTTTGCTGCCAGGTGCACAACTTGTTTGTCCCGTGTCTTGGCATCATTAAAACTCAAAACCCAGAACTGCTGGATTTTGAATCAAAAGGTTGGAAGACCACAATCACAGGCATAGGAGACGTAATACCTCATGTCCCACGGTCAACTACGCATTTGCGATATTAACTGTCTATATTGACAGCTCGAACTAAAATGTTTCCCGTATTAATACGGTTCATTTTGCTCGTGTCAAGCGGTAGGGACACTGACTTTATTTCAGAATTTTCACTAACGAAATTAAAACCATCTGAGACATGTATATCATATAGTGTACGTGTTCTATTTCATTCAGTAGATATTAAAAATCATTGGTGTATGTAAATTACCCACTGAATACAGCGGTTTTGTATTTTTTCTATGGCAAAAATTTTTAAGAATCGTGTTTTCACCTTAGAATAATAACGCATAGAAACCTAGCCCGCACACGCTAAGTGAGGCAAATTGAAGCGCTCCCAAAGGGCCTACACGAGCGGGCGGGCCTTCAGTGCTCAAGGTCAACTTGCGCCGCGAACAGCTCCAGAATTTTAGCTAAAAATTACGAAATGTGCTGCAAAATGAGTGTAAAAATACGTCAGACAAACATAAAATAGATACTAACATCACATTCCACAAGGAAGTAACGCGTTTCAACTTGTATTTTTATATAAATATTCACTAAAACCGAAAATTAACCTACTACTAAAACTAGCCTACCTGAATTTGATTTTTGCCTCACTTGAGACAGTTCGTTTGATATGAAACTATCATTTTATGCGTTATTATTCTAAGGTTTTCACACCGTATACCCTCAATTTTACAAATATGTATATTTTTTTCAAAGTGATTGTTCCAACAGTTTCACAGTTCTGCGGAATCAACCAAAGCCATTTAAGACGGATAGTATACTCTTAATGATGCTTATAAATACAAAATCAATCAAATCAAATCGAAATAAAACAATAAATTTAGATGACAATGTTTCAAATTTTTATTGTATTAATAAAAGTAAGGCTTGGCAATTATGAATGATAAATTACTACAGATAAATATCCACCGCGACCACAGTTACAGATGTCGATTCTTACATCAAAGTTTTTAATCACTTTTTGACAAAATGGTGGGTCTATTTCGTTAATCACTTCACAAATTTTCAGTTTGTAAACTGACGCTCGCTTTTCGAAGAGTAGTATAAAATGACATGTAATTGTATTTGTATGAAATTTGTAATGTTGAGAGAAATAAACCAAACTGAACTGTTTTAATAACTTATTAAAACATTATTATGATATAGTTATTTATATTTAATTTATTAAGATTGTTAAATACCTCATTATTATTTTTTTCCGTTATGTTATTATTTGCGACGCGCTTTGTCTATGTGTACGTTTATTTATATTGTATTAATTCCTCGTATAAACAAAATTTTGTCTGTATGTATAAGATTATGTTTGTATAAATGTTACGAATAGAGCAACACTCAAACAAACCCTTTTAGGTTTAAGAGTGCCAAGTGCCTGTATAATGAATTATTGTAATATGACTAAATAAATAAATAAAACTTCTAAATTCCCTTATTTCCCAGAGGGTCCACGCGACTCATGACGGTGCTGTATTTGTAGAATGTTTTCCTCAAAACTAAGTCAGTCACAATCAGTTTTAAGGTTAAAAGATCATTGTTGAACCTTCGCCTTGGGATACTGTTACTTTGATAAACTTGATTGTTTCTAAGAGTAATAAAACCGACAGCGAATATGTGATATCACAAAAAATCTACCAATAATGGCGGACAAATATTCTCATAAAAATTACTATAAATTAAGGTGTTCCTTCACATTATTACAATAAAATCTGTTATTATGTCAAAGTATTTAAATTATAAAGGGTTTTTCAACTAGAACTTTAATAAAATTTAATAAAACAATAAATGAATAGAATAATATAGAATAGAAGTCGTTTATTACTACGCCACAACAAAAATATACACAGTAATAAAATGAAGACAAAAAAAAAGATGAAGCTACATTAAAACAAAAAATTAAAATAAAAATAACATCATACACATCAACAAAGCAAACATGAAATATTTAACACAATTAGACTAAGTGTCATGTGCGCGGCTGTGGCGTGAGTAACAGGATCCCACTCAGCTATTGTCACCACCGAAATTTAGATGACAATGTTTCTAATTTTTATTGTATTAATAAAAGTAAGGCTTGGAAATTATGAATGAAAAATTACATCAGATAAATGTCCACCATCACCACAGTTACAGATGTCGATTCTTTCATCAAAGTTTTTAATCACTTTTTGACAAAATGGTGGGTCTATTTCGTTAATCACTTCACAAATTTTGAGTTTCAAGGCTGCAATCGATTCGATTGGCTCCGTATAGACTCTGTCTTTAACATAACCCCATGGAAGAATCCAGCGGTTTTAGATCACATGATCGAGCTGGCCACTTAACGCCTGAGTTTCGTGAAATTGTGGAATCAGGAAATTTGGTTTGCAATAAATTCATTGTTTCGGTCATCGGTGGCTGTGTGACTTGTGGCACCATTTTGTCAAAAAGTGATTAAAAACTTTGATGAAAGAATCGACATCTGTAACTGTGGTCGTGATGGACATTTATCACATATCATTTTTCATTCATAATTGCCAAACCTTACTTTTTTTTCGAGTTCTTAGGTATTCGCGATTGTTACACATAGGAAATGAAACTATTTTTCTGGATTTACATCTCGTATATTTGTTTTTTCAAACAAACCGACGTTTCGGGCCCTTCACAGGTCCCATGGTCACGGTTTACTGAGGTGGTACAGTCATCAACCAGTTATGACCAATATTAATGCAAACCACCCTATTTTTTCAATATAGCTACGAAAGTTATTAATTAAATACCTTATTATAAATTTTACAAAGAAAACATTCCAATTTACGCTACATTACGTTTTACAAATCATTTTATTGAATGAATTTTTATTAAGTTAAATTTATTATTAATTAATAATAGAAATTGGAATAAATTAAAACATATTAATTAGTACTGCAATTTTATATCTGTTTGGGATTTTTCATCAGAGGAAATACTGGATCTCAAACTGGTGGTACGGAGAAATCATCTTCCCTGTTGAAATTAGGATGTTTTTTAATTTCACTTTTTGCCTCACTTTTTTTAATACAATAAAAATTTGAATAATTGTCATCTAAATTTATTGTTTTGTTTTGATTTGCAAAACAAAACTCTTGACATTATCTAGGATGTGAATATTACATTGTCATTACAATTTTACAGTCCTATTTAATTACATAAGTTACATTACATCATAAATTACTGATTACAACAAATATTATGTCAATATTTATGGTAAGAGATGTCGGTTTACTTATTTTACGAGTTATTTAATGTCCGGAAATTCCTTGACTTATTATATCTTATATTAATTAAAATACATTCCAAATACAAAATTGATAAGTAAACCCGATTCGAAGTACTATTCTGTACTGAGTACCGTACGTCCGTATCGTAGTGTCCTCGCATCTCGCAGGACAAAAAAACGAGTCGCGGTGCGGTCTTAAAAAAACCGACTTAAAACAAGACTTTCGAGGCCATTTAAAAGTGCAGGTTTCCATACTTATTGTTTAAACATATAAGCTGTTAAAGCATGACATTTTAGTCAAGTTCTTTATTAACTGGGGGCCTACCACAACCTCTTAAAATAATGTTATTTTAACCTTAAATTGACTTTTCGTACTATGACGCGCCTAAAGTAAGCTTATTATAATGTTAAAACTATGATGTTTTATTGGTAGCTTTGTGACTGTTCATTCACTCAATTCGTACTATGACGCGACTTTAACATTAAAGTAATATTGTTTTTATGTCAAATTTAGCAATCTTAAAGTAGTTACTCAGGCGCAGTGGAAACAATATTATTTTCGAATTTATTAACTAAATATTTATTTGTAATGATTAAAAGTTAAGTTGAACTTCTTTATTTACATAAATCTCTTCAGTATTTTGTTTATTTTTTTGTTTAATAGTACATAGAAAATCATTACTCGTTCAATAAAAATACGTGATGTTTAATTCGTAAAATTATGACAGCGACATCTATATGCTCCTTGGCGACACTAACAGTTGATATTAAACTATAATTCCGAATTCACAACGTGACAATCAAGACTCAGCTTGTTTTATTTATTTTTCTGCATGAAAATGCGGAAAAATAATTAAAAACAACGTAATTTCAATAGATTTTATTATTACATACTTTTTTTTTAACAGTTAAAATTCTATGAATGTAAATAACATTAAGTACTTATACTTTATACTACGATAAGACGATTCGAAACATCAAAAAAGAAAGAGATGGCATTATATAGTTCATATAGCGTTATTTATTTCCTGTTTTTAGTAAGGAATAAACAATATTGGGAAATCATTGGTTCTTTCCATTGACTTACAATTATATGGACGTCGGGTCCGCGCTAAAAAGTATCCGAACATATAGGGCGTTAAAATCGTATACAGAGCGTCATTCACGCTTTAGTCTTCGTTTGTTTCTTCTGACAGCGAAGCAAGCAAAATTAGACAGTACTGCGATGACATTACAATTTAAATTCAACGTTTTAGCTTTTTCATATTTCCTTTACGTTTAAATAGGTTGACTTGGGACATTTTTTTTCGTGGTTTTTGTATTACACCCGTCGTCCATTTATTTGTAAGTCAATGGTTCTTTCAATCACTTTAGCAATAATAAATTACTTGGTTGACAGGTTTGTCATGGTACGAATATGAGTAATATTGTAATAAAAAATTCTCACAGGAGATTGGCGAAATCGCCATTTTTTTTTGTATAATTTTTATAACAATACTAAACTACCGTACATAGTTATTTTTACTTGACATTGGCAAAATCATTGATTATTTCGATGGGGCCATAACATTTAAAAGAAGAAGAAGAAATAAGATTGTTTTTGGAAAGGTTGTGGTAGTTCCTTCTAAAATTATAACATCATAAATCATTTATGAATGTTTTATAGTCGGCAAATAAGAAACAAAGGGCCTTTATTCAGATAGGCGTTATTGTAGTTTCAGAGAGGACCTGATTTATTATTATCGTTCTTTAATCTCCACAGACTTTTAATACCTCTCTACAGTGTCATCATGTTGCCAGAATAAAAAAATACTGTTGGTTTAACTGGTTTTGGTTGGTTAGTTAAGTAACTTAATTATCGACACTACCTCAGCTGTAAAGTGTATCTAAACTTTATCAGCGGACCACCCGTGCCGGACTGCGTTGCCACAGTTGGACGGTCAGTTCAATACCGTCCCGCACTAAAAAGTTTGGCAATTCATTTTTATGCCGAACCATCAAATCGTGGAACCAACTCCCGGCGCATCTATTCCCTCCCCTCTATAACATCGGGTCCTTCAAACGTAGTGTGAAGAAGCATTTGGCCAGACTGGCAAAATGATAGTGACGGAGTGAAGATATTTGTGTTTTCCATCCGTTACTCTCATCTCTGGACTGTACTCGCACTTTCCATCAGGCGCGGTGCAGTCATTTTGCCGAGTCGCAATTAAAAAAAAAAAAGACGAAATACTTTCATAGATTTCTCATAGATGGCGCTACAGCTAAAAAGATGTTGAAAACCAAATTTAAGGATCCGACAAGAAGCACATAGAAAAATTTGTGAGGTCCGCTGGTTCGTACCGTGGCTTAGTTGGCATTAGCGTCTGGCACGGTTTGCTAAGTAAAAGTAACGTCTGTTCGAATCCGGCCAGATCGAAGGAATTTTTTCCTGAGTGTTCGATCTTTGTATTAATAATTATAACATTTGACATACAGTTTATGCGCATGTGAAATTTTATAACTATTGTAATTAAACAGAAACCTAAAACTAGTAATAATCATTCGTGCATAATTACGTTCCAAACAAATACTATCAAGCCTGTTTCCCATTTGGGGTAGTCAGAGACCATGAACATTTTCGCGTCCATTCATGACATAAAAAGAAGGTTAACATGGTAGGAGCGTCATTGTGACGTAATGAGCATGCTTTTTGATTCACCGTATATTGAAACGTCCTATATTTCTATAACAATGGATGTGCGCAGTAAAATTTGTAAAACAGTACCATAACTGGATCGAAGAGTCACCTCATATATAAATAACACACACTCATTGCCCCGCACTAGGGAAACCCTGTATCACGTGGTGCCATGGACACACATAGACAACAAATCCAGGGATCAAAATCAGACACGTAGTCCCTCACTATGGGCCTCATAAGAAGGCTCAAGGTCACTCATCCGTAAGAGAACTAAGGTAACCGATATAGCTCGAAGAATTGCTCAGCTGAAGTGGCAGTGGGCGCGGCACATAGCTAGGAGAACCGATGGCCGTTGGGGCGGAAAGATTCTTCAATGGCGACCGCGCACCGGACGACGCTCAGTGGGTAGGCCCCCCACCAGGTGGACCGACGATCTGATAAAGGTCGCGGGAAACCGATGGATGCGGGCAGCGCAGGACTGTTCGTCGTGGAGATCGTTGGGGGAGGCCTATGACCAGCAGTGCGCGTCGTATGGCTGAATGATGAAAACTAATGCTCATAATGCATTATCACGCAGTTTTGACTGGTGGGGTTGACAACTTGAATGTGGTATCTCGGGTGAGTCTGTTTGTCCCTGACCGATATTTGAGGGTGCTGTACTGCAGAGGCGGGCACGTCCCTTGTTGGCGCACGCCTGTGCGCCTACTGCTCACACAACAGTCACGTGCTGACATATTCCATGACAGTTCAAACGAATTCTTGAAATATGCTGTTCTGTTCTACAATGAATTTTTAAAAATCCAAAGCAGAGTACCTATGTAATTTAACTATAATTAAGTATATAATTAACTACATCGGCTCATCCGTAGAACAAAGATCTATGTGCAAGACTACTTGTTCTCAGGACATAGTACGTTTCGGTCGTTCTTCTTTGCTGTGGATGTCAGATCGAGTGTTGTTCGATATTATATTTCCGAAACGAAAAAAGATATATAAATTCTCAAAACACCTTTACAATAGGTCTTAGTCTGAATAACGAAATTATTCTCGTAACTTACTTATTCTCTTTTCGCTATATAATCACTATAATATAGAATAAATAAAAAATAAATAAATTAAAAAAAAAAATCACATCGGACTCTGTTCTTCGGATATGTCGACATATTGATTAAAATATAAGTTTCAAACAAATAGCATATAAATTTACGGAAGCCAAAAGGCTTCCGTTGTGAACTTACATTGTGAACAAATAAAAAAAAAAGTAATCTCACATTAACGCGTTCCAGTTTTGATGGGTAAGGGTGCTGGTGAAATTTACAGGTAAATGGCACTTGACAACTTGTGTCTCAGGGTTGAAACTAGGCGCACGAATTGTTCGTCCCAAAAAAAGGCCAGTCGGTCAGGTCGTAGGAATCTTTCTATCAATAATTATAACAAATTAATTAAGTATTGAGTTCTTAGGTTTTCGCGATTGTTACACATAGGAAATGAAACTATTTTTCCGGATTTAAATCGCGTGACCATGGGACCTGTAAAGGGCCCGAAACGTCGGTTTGTTTGAAAGAACAAATATACGCGATTTCAATCCGGAAAAATAGTTTCATTTCCTAATTAAGTATATTCACAAAAAAAAAAAGAATATGAATAACAACAAAGACATCATGGCATTCAATAAAATATAAAAGATTTAACACAGAGAATGTACCATGTGGCGGAAAATGTACATACGTAATTGATATAGATATTAATTTTATTTCATGTTATTTTAATAATATTTGTTTTCGGGATTGCATTCGACAATGGAAATAAACGTATTTTTCCGATATAAATCACGTATATTCGTTTTATGAAATAAAATTTTCGCGACGCGACGAACAAGGCGTGCACCTGGTGGCAAGCGACACGCCTGTCCTTAGCGGTTGCAGTGCCACTCAGAGTTTTGAATCGCAAAGATCTGAGGGGCACTGCCACTGCGCCCGTCACCCTGAAACACAAGTTGGCAAGTACCATATGCCTATAATTTCACCAGTACCCTTTAACCCTTCAAAGCCGGTAAATATTTGGTTCAAAGTAAACCAAATATATTATTTTTCGAATCAAGTCACTGTAAGATTGAGAATTAAAGTATATTTCATAAGAATTCTTGTCACCCCTGGTAACATAAAATGGCTTTAATTGTTATAAACATAGGTTGTTGACAGTCCCTCTTTCTAAAAAACATTGTAATTTAGAGTTAAATATTATTAATCAGATTGCACTTTCTAACTGTTACAGTAAAACATTAATTAATAGATTAGTTCACAAGAAACAGAGGCGGATAGTCCATATTGTATACTGCTGTTCCTTCACAGCCTATTAATAAATATATAGCAAGCATTACTTATAGAGATAGAAAAGATTTATATAGAATTTTGAAATCAAATGATACAAATGTTGCTTTTAAGACAAATAACACTTTGCGCTCTAGACTTTGCAATGACAAGGAAAGAGTGGAAAGTGGTAAGACCTCGGGAGTTTATAAGCTCACGTGTGACACATGTAACAGTGTATATATAGGTCAAACATTTATAACTAGATATAAAGAGCATGTTTCTTCATTTAGGCATAAGCACCCAGACAGGTCCAATTTCGCTAAATATTTATTAGAAACAAATCATATGAAAGTATATTGTATGAATAATGTTTGAAATCTTGCAATAAAAGACCTAACAGACGTTACGAAAATAACTTACAAAGCGTAATATAAGCGTTCAAATATTCATATAAAAAAACTACTATAGCACAAACTTAGTACGGGCTGTATACATATACAGGGTGGAAATTTGTAATGCCACCTAGAGGGAAAGTACTCTAAATACTGGAGATATAAATTTTTATTTTAAGGAAAAATTCCTTTATTTTTTAAAAGAAATAAAACTACATTCATAGATATTCGAAAATTTCTAGCAACATGCGGGAATCGAACCCGCTTTAATCTGAAAAAAATGCACCCTGCATTTTTATTGCATCGATCGATAGGGTTAATTATAAGAATAAAATCTTTCTCACAAAATTGGTTAATTAAATGAAAAAAAAAAAACCATGAAATCTTAACGGATTTTAACAAAACGAAAAAAAACGAATTCATTTTGAAGGCTGAGGTTCAGAATACGATTTGTAATACAATTCATCACAACACGTTATTAAAAGTTACTCAAAATGATTTCGTTAAAAGATTAAATTTGTGTATCCAAGAAAATGGAACTCATTTCGAGCAACTAATTAGTTAGATTACCATTTTTTCGTTTTATTAAAATACGTTAAGATTTCATGGTTTTTTTTTTCATTTAATTAACCAATTTTGTGAGAGAGATTTTGTTCTTATAATTAACCTTATGGATCGATGCAATAAAAGGGCAGGGTGTATTATTTTCAGATTAAAGCGGGTTCGATTCCCGCGTGTTGCTAGAAATTTTCGAAAATCTATGAATGCAATTTTATTTCTTTTAAAAAATAAAGAAATGTTTCCTTTAAGTAAAAATTTCTATCTCCAGTATTTAGAGTACTTTCCCTCCAGGTGGCATTACAAATTATCACCCGGTATAGTATATTAACTTTCTTTTAACAAATTATACAACGTCATTTCACTTTCACTAGAGTAGAGACAAATGCGATGCCAAAACGTGTTTGGAAATGCGTTTATTCTATATCAAACCACCATTGTGTTGGGACCTGTGAATAGTTTTCATTTAACTTGAATTATTTAATACGAAAAGAAGAGAAAAAGAAGCAAAAGAAGATTTAATACGAGAATATCGGAACACGCACAGAAAGACAAGCTGTTAAGTAAGAAAAGTACCAAAGATCAACGGTCTACTATTTTGAGAAAAGTTTTATTTCCTCACTTGCTGATTATCATGACTTCACTTCATTCTGCCAGTTAACTGTATCCATCGGTCAGTGCAGTCGCAAAATTGTGAAATAACTGTACGATCGAACACAAGGAAATAACTCCGATCCTGTATAATCTTATCAAATACAGGTCATATTACATTTGCTGCCTAATAGGCCAAAGTGATGGACCATACAACCTCATACAGTGCCAAGACAGTGTTGTTTTTAATAGTAATCTTACCGTGCTAAAACATATACCGTGGTAATGGGAAGCACGATAATTGTGTAATATACTGACACACGTACTCATTCATGTATACGTAGATACATGTACAGTTACGATTGAAAACATTCCATTGGTAGTGTTTTAACAAGAGAACGTGTTACATAATTCAGTGTTGTCGTATTCTGCTTCGGATTTCTTGCGAAGGTACGTACTATGAATATGATACATAAATGTGGGTTAGCTTCTCTCACAACACAATATTTATATTTAATTGTATTTATTTGATTGCGATTCTAAAAATGGCAAAGTTTCGACGCACTGCGTGGGCTCCACGCGGTGCCAACGCCGTGTGTCAGCCGCGGCATATGCTGAGTGGTGACCATTCAGTACTTTAGTTTTTTTATCCTTTTATTAAAATATGTTAAGATTACATGGTTTTTTTTTTTCATTTAATTAACCAATTTTGTGAGAGAGATTTTATTCGTATAATTAACCCTATGGATCGATGCAATAAAAGTGCAGGGTGTATTTTTTTCTTAACTTGGCAAACATATAATTCCAAAAAAAAACCGGCAAGCAAACTTTTGTGATCGTTTTGTTTTTATAATAAAAAAGTTATAACGTAAGTATAATTCAAAATTAACGGTACTAAATAAATTTTCTTTGTTTCTTCTTCTTGCTTTCTTAATATTAATTTTATTAAAGACATTTTAACGTATGCTATTTTGAGCACACAACGGACATTTGCTACATTGCAAGATTTTTATTTTTGTACCAACATGAACCTTGAAATCCAAAGCCAGTGTTATCGACACTATTTCAGCGCTACAAAGCAGTATTTTTAATGTTTAACCTCCAGATTAAAAGCGACCACTTTTGACAACCCTGTGGTATACATATATATTAGACATTATTAGATAGTAAAGTAATAGTCCCAACGCAAGCACCTAAACTACTTGTTATGTGGAAATTGGAAACAACAAGACGGTACAACAAACACAGCAACAACAAACCCGAGACAATATAGAAAAGTTAGTTTTTTCTACACAATTTGACACGGCCGGGGCGGATTCGAACTCGGAACCTCAGAAATAGCGACACCATAAAAACGGTGTGCAAGCCACTTGTACACATATATTTCTAGTATTATATAATTCGTCGCTTTAAGAATAAGTCATTTTAAAATTAGATAAATTTGATTTTTCTTTAAATAAGTTATTTTTAACAATAGATTATTTCAAGAGTAACTAGTTTTAGATGTAGGTCGTTTCAAAATCACATCCTTATTGAATAATATATCATTTTGCGAATACGTAATTTTAAAAACATTTTATATGAAAGGTACCTAATATTTAAAAATAAAGTATGTCAGAACAACAGGTAATTATAAAAAGAGAACCATTTTTAAAAATAGATTATTTGAAAATGAGTCATTTTATCAGAGGAGCCACAGGCCCCTCACTAGCTGAATGAGCTTCGGGGACTTCACTGTTAACTAGAGGTATTTACTTTAAAACATAACGTACGTAACTTAGAAGAGTGCTATAATATTTGTACTGTTAACCTATTTCTTTCTAAAGTTTATTTATTATTAATTCAAATTGTAATTTTTCATTACAATTTGCTACCACTATTTAAAAAAATATTTTTAACTATATAGTAATAAGGTTAAGGTCATACAGTGGCATTGTATACTTGATTTATCGGAAGTTACCCTTGACACATGTCCACATTGATATCAAAACTTTGCAACGTTTAGATAAATACCTAATTTAAAAAATAATAAAAATGGTAACTGAATAATTAAAGCTTACTCTAACCATTTAGACATAAAGTTGTAACTCAAAATGTGCGAAATTCAAGATTATGCTACAAGTCACTAAAACCATCGTTAGAATATTGTAAGAAACAATTAAAAGATATTGTTCAGGCTGAGCGCCTTTATAAAGTATAGCAGCAATTATACAACAACGGCGAATTGCTCTTCAATCAACACAGGCGTTTATTTTATTATAATGCATAATTGTCACGTCATTAAATCGCCTTACGACTTCCAAACTATAACCATCTTTTATCATTGTTCAAGATTATACAGCAAATACACTAAATTTTGCGGGTTTTATTAACAGATATATATATCCACTTAACTCAAAATAAGACAAACTTTTCGTAAGCTGACTCTGCAGCTTAATTTTGATTGCCTCTCTCGATCGGGAACTGCGTCTTTTCCGAGTCTAGGCGCATAATTGCGATTCACAGCTGGCCGATCATTACTAAACGGAACAATAGTTAATTTA
The DNA here is from genome assembly GCF_003589595.1 of Hyposmocoma kahamanoa. Lineage (NCBI taxonomy): Eukaryota > Metazoa > Arthropoda > Insecta > Lepidoptera > Cosmopterigidae > Hyposmocoma > Hyposmocoma kahamanoa. Next base: position 12,934 of record NW_020655142.1, read on the forward strand.
ACTCACAAATTAGAAAGATATAGTAGGAATCAGGTTAATCTTCTCGCTTAGAAACCCATCTGATTTCGAGGCTACCCGAACAAAACGGTCCTTAGTCAAAAATATGAAATTATTGTTTCCCTATTGTTTTTAAATGTATTTGGCATGCAGGAAATTGTTTAGATGTAATAAACGTTAAAATATACATTAATTCTAATCATTTTTCACGGCAAGTGAGTAAATCATTCTTCATTGATTCTAAAAAATATACTTTTTGAGCTAATACATCTTTGTTATTTGAAGCTCTGAGCGGGAATGCATAGACAAGCGTGTCGTTTACAACCACGCACACGAATTGTTCGTTCCGTAATTTTGTATCTTAAAGAAAAAGTTTACAAAGTTGTGGGACTTCTTTCCAAGGCTTGTAAATTGTCTTCGAAATTTTAATTTAATTTATTATTGCTTCATGTACAACTTGTGGAAATTGATCTTAAAACTATCACAGTGACAGAGTGCATGTACCCTGTTGAGGCATTGCAATTTACTACATTTGAGAGAAATTATTATTACAATAACAAAAAAATTACACCTGATTTAAACATTAAAATAAATAGATATAAACAATTTAATATTATTTCAAATCAATATAATTAAGAACTTTATTCTCATTACATTAAACCGCAATTTTGGTTAAAACCAAAGTTAAATTTAAGTTTTGTAATTGAATTTAAAACAATTTAAAACTGATTTTTTTAAATGGCGCTAACGCCGTTTCTATAAAATACCGGCGACATTTTATTAATAAATTAAATTATTGTCCGTCATTAAGAAATTTATTTATAGAGTAATAACATTAGGATATTTTCAATTTTATATATGTTTTTGACGATATTTTCCTTGACTGTTAGATGCTACTAAATATCACTATCATAATAAGGAGTCCAACCATTAACCTCAACTCTATACACCCAGTCATTGTTACGCTGTTAGTTCGGAATAGGGAATGCAATACCGGGATACCGGGATGTCGAAATACCGAGATCCCGTATCAATACTGCGTGATTGATCTCGCACGTAAACTGAGCGAGATTCCGCGGTATTTGCGGGACAACGCATAAGCAAAATAAATATGTTGATCGCGCATCGTCTGCGTAAAAAATACGCCGTGAGCATAGGCTCTTATATCTATATATATAAAGACTTTGCAAGAGTTGCTGTTGTGTGGAAGTACTGTTTGAAGGTGGAGAATTCACAGATAGAGTAAATCGATAATTAAAAAGATAGGACGTTTCACTAAAGTCATAAAAAATATAAACGACTAAATATATAATTTATTCCAAGTAAAAATAAAACTAAGATTGTACCACAATAAGTTTGGCAATATTGGTGAAAACAGTTTCGAAGTTTACCGCTAGATAGCATTGGCATAGAAAACGCAATTTCTGAATCGCGGTGTTAATTTTTTCCCTAAAGTAATGACCTGTCACCATTGACTTACAATTATATGGACGTCGGGTCCGCGCTAAAAAGTGTCCGAACTTATAGGGCGTTAAAATCGTATACAGAGCGTCATTCCCGCTTTAGTCTTCGTTTGTTCGACTGACAGCGAAGCAAGCAAAATTAGACAGTACTACGATGACATTACAATTTAAATTCAACGTTTTAGCTTTTTCATATTCCTTTACATGTCACTACGTTTAAATAGGTTGGCTTGGGACATTTTTTTCGTGGTTTTTGTATTAGACCCGTCATCCATTTATTTGTAAGTCAATGCCTGTCACCGGTATTTTGTAAGAAATTGATCGGTTTCACGATTGCACTTCTACGGTTATCCCCACTACTAAACATCGAACTCGCGCCCATCTTTCAGGACAGGTTAGGAGAACACCTCTGAGGGAGTGTCTTTTTGTGAGATTCGCACCCACCGGGACTTGATGCAGACTCTGCGCGCCGCGCTTGCATCCAATGGGACGAATCCCTTTACATCCTTGTATTGTAAGCTGTTGTATATTAAACCAAATTTCGTCGTTTGATTCCTGGACGTAGTAAGGGGGCACCAGCTAACCGAGCGAGCACTCCTACTACAAGATATTCAGTTAAGGAAAAAACTACTCCTATCTTAGATTTTCGCAATTGCTACAAATAGGAAATGAAACTATTTTTCGTAACTTATTTTAATGATTTAAATCGCGTATACCTATTTGTTTTCTTTTTTTCAAAAAACCATAGCCATGTAAAATTAAAAACAAGGTATTTAATTAATAACTTTTGCAACTATAGTGAAAAAATAGGGTGGTTTGCATTAATAATAGGGGTTAAAGTATGAAATTGCCGATTTGTACTGAAAATCT
>NW_020655143.1:0-10233 GCF_003589595.1 Hyposmocoma kahamanoa
TATTGCAATAAAACGGCAATTTCATACTTTAACCCCTAATATTTACAATAGTCGCGAAATGTGCCAAGTATGGCTGTTTATCATCATCTAAACGAATAAAATAAACTTTATTGATGAGTTTCAGGGTGTATTTATTTAAAACGCTTTCATTACAACATATTCTTTGGATCCAATTACCCCCCTGGAAGATATTGCTACTTAGCAACAAGGCCGCCTGTGTACATTGGCTAACTCTGTGGTACTTACGTTACTGTTCTGTGTTGTCATTGTAATTTTAATGTGTAATAAAGAATATTTCGTTCATTCATTCTAAACGGGATAAAGAGATGAGTTGCTTTCGTGTTCCGAAAGATGAAACGAGGTCCTAAAAAAAACTTATCTCAGAGGCTCATTGAATCATATTTTTTCTAATAATTCAATAATATAATGTATTGAGATGTAATATAGTACACAAGGGTTATTATCTAAATAATGTCAAAGTTGGATACGTAATTTCAAATACCTTGGTTGCCTTATTTAAAAGTACCTGTCCAGAATATAACATTTTAGGTGAATTTATTTTTATTTTTTTTAAACTTTCAGGATTATTCTAGTTAGCAAATTAATGGAAGATATAATTTCATATTGATATAAATACCTAATGAACACGTGTAATTATTTGGATTTTATTAATAGATTCGCGTTAGAATTTTTGCTTTGTTGCCGTTCTGACCACGTACAAGAAAGTAATGGGTAACCCTGCCACTTCACGCACATATTTTACATACATTGTTTATACATTATATATACATTGCTGTATGAAGTTACTACTTCTTCTACTACTGTAGGTAAATAACTTTTGACTGTTGTATGGAGTGTTTCAGGTTTCACGTCGGCGATCCGAACGGAAAACGAAACGCGCTACGTCTTTTTCGATCAATGCATGGGATATAAAAGTTTTTTTTGATCGACTTAACACAAATCCGTGTCGATAAGTGTGGGGTCTCCCTAAAACTACTACTTGAAACTTAAATTACTTTACCTAATAAAAATTCTCTAATCAACTTGACAAACAAACCAACAGTTCCAAGTTACATTTTAACAATCAATCGACGATCAAGCAACAGTTCTATTAATTTTTAACTGCCAGTTAAACGTCTAACTGTTCCTATTTGTATCAATTTACGATGTTGTTCAAATTTTCACTGCGTACCGTTCGCATTGGCTGGTTTAATCTCTGCAATTAGTTTAACTTGGGTTTAAATGGCTGCTGTAGTAATGTTTTTTGTGTTAATTAAATTTTGCTTACTTCAGTTTAGCTATGGATATTTCGTTTGAATTTTTTTTTTTAGTTTAGCTATTTGTAATATGAATGCGAATGAGCTGTAGTTACTGTTCAAGTGCTTTAACTTGACCCATTGAATTTATAACTCCAGATTTCATGGTTTGTAAGAGAGATTTCATCCTCATAATTGACCCTATCGATTGATTTAATAAAAGTACAGGATGAATTTTTTTTAAAGATTTTAGCGGTTTCGATTCCCGCGTGTGGATAGCTATTTTCGAAAATCTTTGAATGCAGTATTATTTCTTTTTAAAAATAAAGGAATGTTTCCTTTAAGTAAAAATTTCTATCTCCAGTATTTAACGTACTTTCCTTCCAAGTGGCATTACAAATTTCCACCCTGTATATAGCGACTTTTACATTGACGTATATGGTTCCGTTGCACTGGAGGCGATTTTCGAACAAAAATGGGCTGTTGTCCGTACATGATACAGTTGTCAAAGGGAAGTACATCAAATGCCAAAACAAATGTTTTTCCAAGTATTTTATTGGATTATTTGCATGGATAATAATAAAATGGACAAAAACATTGGCAGTGAGAACAATTAGGTATTAATAAAAATGCGTTGCTGCAACATTAAGAGATGTGGCATTAGCGAAAATCTACCGAATGTAACATTGCACAGGCATGGTTATTTTGCTGTCTATAAATCACACAATAGTCCAAATATCTCGTGTAGTTAGACTTGTAGTTTATTCATAAATCTTGCCAAATTTTGCTTTGGTTACTTCAGATTGCTTACTTGTTTGTATATTTTGATGATTGTTGTTAATTATGTGTGTTTTGTGATAGTGTTGCTCTTGTAAGCGTACATACTATCGATATTCTGTTATTAAAACAATTCACTACGAGATTTTTATTATTTTTATTATTTCAAATTTACCTAAAATGACAAAAGAAAAACGAATTGTTGGAAATCGTAAGACTGCTGAATATAAACATTGGATCAAAGACCATCTTCATTTATTCGTTTCACTTTGAAGAGTCAAATTTTAACAGAACTTTGAATGTAACTAAATTACATGATAATGCAATTCCATCATTAGGTTTATTGGTAAATGATTTTATAATTAATTTAGGTTCAACAAGACCCATTTACTAGGCATTCCCAGTTCATGCAAACACTGACACTGACAACTCTAATACTTAAAATTTTAAAGCTAGCAATAAAATGACATGTTTATCCAACGTTGCGGGGTGAAGGCCAATACCAACTTATAGATAGCCTAGCTGACCGAGTGAAGGCACCAACGTGTATAGAAGCTCATTTGGCGCTTATCACAAATCAAAGGTGTTCACACGTTTGTCCATCCGCATATTAAATGCATACTGGTTTTTTAACGCAATTCAAAAAAATTGCCATAATGAACACAAAACAAACAAAGTACAATAAATGAAGAAAATGTCATCTTGTTCTACATATTTCTGCGAATAATCAGCATCGATTATTCCCGGAAATAGAACAAGATATTCCCAAATGGAATATTGATCTACTTTAATTCAACGTTTTAATCATACTTTGACCACAGTAAACTAAAGAAACAAAAAAAAACAGTTTCAACATTCTTGTTGTAATGTTACATTCTTGGTGTAAGTGTTATGTAACACTAAATAAATCCGCCATTTGTAGCATTCAATTTTTGTATAGATAAGCACGTCATTCTGTAGTTAGGACAGCTCCTTTCCTTTATTTTTTTTTATATTCTCTAAGATTCTACTATATCATTACTGTGACAACTGCGCTCCGATTGGCCAGCCCGAAACCGAAACAATTGGCGAGAGTCGTCATTTCACTTCAAATCGACCAGTTAACTTGAGCTTTGCTATAATGGACAAAAATTGCACAATTACATATTTGATATTTAATTACCGATGAAATTTTGTTTGTTTTGTAATTAGATGTTTTGCTGTTTTTCCCCACACAACCGAATGGAACAGCACGCCATTGTTAGAGATATTATCTTTATTACAATAAATACGGAATATTTTTGGAATTTACGCACACTTACACATAGGTCAGTTGTTGGCCTGTCTTTATTTCAGTTCAAAGAAGAGCTGATATTTACAAGTGATATATCACTGATAAGTTACCAGGAATGTATGGCCCTTATTCCATCTCTATTTCTGGTTATATACTCGAAGGTTGCCCTCTTTGCAACAAAAATGAATCATAAAAATCGGTAACATAATCGGTATCATTCGTCGCATAACATACTCACAAAAATAAAATATACAATCGAACTGCGGACCTCCTCTGTTTCTGAAGTCGGTTAAAAATAGGATATTTTGCTGCATGAAGACATATTTTTAAAAATAAGTGATACGTGGTAAATACTACTTACTATGAATTAATCTTAAAATACAAGACTTTTATGTCACACTTAGTCAGTTCGATTCCCAGAGGAGGCAAATAACTTTTAAAATCCGTGAATGCAGTATTTATTACTTTTAAAAATAAAATAATGTCTACGAAGCAAAATATCCTATCCACATTATTTTAAGAACTTTCTGTAGCCCGTAACCATGGGATAGCCTATAGAATGGGTTGTTATATTAATAATAATACATAATTATCCCGTACTTTATAGTTAGCAGGTAGATAAAATTCTATTCAAAACATTTTTGGTTACAGCGCCACCTAACGTACATTTGTTGTAACTCGTTGAAGGGAAGTTTCCATTTTAACATTAGAACCTTTCACAGCGAGCGAGCCTTTACGAACGTTACGTGTTTTTAGGTCCAACACATAGATGGCGCATTTTTTAATAGTCGAACCCTATAGAAAGATTAGGAATAATAATTAAACTTAAATAACCGCCATCACAAAGAAGGAGGTACTCAATTCTGCTGTATTTTTTGTGTGTTCATGTTACGTGGTTATTCCCGCATTTGATGATTCTTTAGTTGTTGGAAAGAGGATACCTCGGTATTAGACCCATTTGTCAAATTTTATCAAATATTCCCCAACTAAGAGTGGCAAACTAGAGGTGAATCCGGTTTCGTTCATTTTCCGGTAATCGATTGTTAACTTTTTAGTTTCAATTTGTATGTAAAAGTTTGAAATCTGTTCCTTTTTTTTAATAAAAAAATATGTTTCACCACACACGGATTAAGTGTCTCGTGAGTGAATCGTGTTTCCACGTTATTCCACGAATTGTGGAACTGAGAAACACGACTTGAAAATTTAAAAAGAAAATACTGAATACAACCACAGAACTGCCTCACAGTACTATACAATAAAATAAACAACAACTGTTGTTCCGTGACTTTTAATAATTAATCTGATTCTGATGCTACTTTCTTGAAAAAATAAATAGATTTAAATAGATCACTCTAAACGGTAATAACTCTGTGCAGCAAGGGGGAGGGAGTCATTGCGGAGGACTTTTATAGCACGTTTGAACTTACATTAGTAACCAAATACAGCTCTAAAAAGTATCAGATAGTACAAAAAACTTAATTTTTTGAGTATTTTTTTATGTTTTGTAAAACGTCATTTATAATCACTATCTCTGGTATTTATCGGACCTGTCTCTTGTACACACTAGAGGGAGACCATAAATATTAAATAGCAATTTTAAGCAGAAACAAACTAACGAACATTGGTATTCAGTGGCCAGAATTCGTAGCCGATATCGTCTCGTCCGATATGGCTCCCGTAATGAGCTTTCGCATCCCTATTGTGGGGTTTCATGAAAGTTTAGAGACGACGTTAGTATTATAACTTTTTTTACATTTTTTAATGACATGGTACATAAAGACGTGTTCTAAAATGCCAAGTAAACTGCACTTTTGGTAACTTATCACTAATTCGATATTTTTTTCCGAAATAACGTTTGTTCGAATTTTCATTTCACCGAAAACCGAATTATAACGAAACAGGATATGTTGGATATATATCGCAAAGACCCGGTTAGGTTAGGTTAAGTTAGGTTTAAAAGAAAAAGTATTTTCCTCTCAAAATTACTTTCGAGGTTATGAAAATTTGAGCAATCGTTATTTCTGGAAATGTCATTTCAGACTATAGATAGGTAACCTGCACTTTTAATTGTTTTTAGACGAATTTCAATTTCAATTAAACGCGCACCTCAAGTGGACAAAATCGGTTTTTATTCGATATCCAGATTTTCTTTGCACACATTTGTGGTTTTTTTTTGTAAATAACGCACACATTCAACATAGCCCCGCACTAGGAAAACCCTGTGTCGCGGGTGCCATGGACACACACATAGACAACCACAAATTACACCCAAACTCACGAGAGAAATAAATGTAAGCCATACAAACATTTCTCCCGGCCCGGGAATCGAACCTGGGACCTCTGCGTGGCAGTCCGGCATGGTAACCGTTCGGCCACGGAGGCAGTTAAATTAAGTATTAAATATTAAATATTAAAGTATTGAACGCACTCTTAGAAATGAAACGTATTATGTCTGACTAATGACACCAGGCGCTCTGTACGAGGGAAAACGAATTTAAGTACGCACTCAGAGAGGTGAAAATGACGTTGCCCGCTATGTGTGAAACCGAATTTTATAAAAGAAATAGTTTTTGTTTTATTAATTCATATCTTTTTGTGACTGTTAAAGCGAAGACCATAGTGTGCACACACTCACTCACTCACTAAGGGCTGACGTTTTTTAAATAGCAAACGAACACGAGACAACTTTTGCTATTTTTTTGTCTAAATTAGCTAGTTATAATCCGCATTATTATGGTATTCCTTTTTTTATTTACAAGTCTCTTTTTATTTGGAACTTCCTGAAATTACTATCAGACCGTATGTGTTGTAAGCATTTTTGACGTATGATCATAATACGTGGATTCTGTTAAACCAAGGGTATGAAATATGCAGAACAAAGTTCTAATTTGACGACCTGGCATAAATGAGAATATTTACTCTTTACAAAATGTAGTACTACACGGACTTTTTTAAACCATTAGTACTATGTCCATAAAATTCCCTGTTCGTATAACAGAGGGCATGGTCATTGCTCTCTCATATCGCTACAGCCTTAACAGTTAAACTACGTTCTTCTTAGAGAAATCTCCGTATCTCACACGGAAGCCATAGGTGGTCTCTCTGTTTGGCAATATTATGCAATTACGATTCGTATACATATGGGTGAAAGGTTTATTGTTTTAAGCGAAATTTTTAAGATTTACTTATAGACTTATTTAAAATATATTGCGCAATACAATCCTGTACAAATCTCGGGTTTTAATCAGTCAGAGAAACGTACGGAGAAAAAAATCTATAAACTCGAGGACAGTGCATATGCGCATAAAAAGCGCGTATCTGAATAAAAATTTTACAGGAGAGAGATTTAACGTTATTACTTAGTTATTGCAATGGCTACGACTTTAATTTTTACACATTAAGCATTAGTTTATGTCGTCTACGGACTGGTAACAATACGACGGCAGCAAAGAACAAACGAACAACTACACTTTTGACCAAAATCACTTTTTTGCATAAAACTCCTTAGAATATGCTATTCTATCACGTTTTTTTTAATGCCCGAAATATTAATACTTATCGACATTTTCTCGAAAACTACTGTGTGTATTACATACGGACATTTGCAGTTCCGCATGTGCTTCGGTCAAAAAGTGCGCGCCCGACTCGCAAACCAGGTTGACAGTTACGTCTCTGCTTCGATGCGGGTATAATCTCTTTCAGGGCTTATTTGCGATTTTTGTTAAAACGCCGATTACTTTTATCTTAAAACGTAAAGTTAGTAGAAACGTGAATATGTATAATAGAAGAAATAAACTTTTGCTAAATTTAGCACAAAAACGGATATAAACAGATATTTATAAAAGTGATGATATATCGAATTTGATAGAAAATCTACGTACACATGAAACAAACTACCTTGATTTGTTCATACATTTTGATGCTCATTCTTAAACAGTCTTATTAGTTGGTTCGTTCCGTGGCTTAGTTGGTATAGCGTCTGGCACGGTATGCAAGAAGACGTCGGTTCGAATCCGACCGGATCGAAGGAATTTTTTCTGAGTGTTTTTTTTGAGTGTTCGATCTTTGTATTAATAATTATAACAAACTAGTGGAGTAATTTCACAAAAAATAAATGAATATAAATTCAATAAAAATTTAATTAGTCTTATTAAAGTTTATTATTTAAATTTCAAAGTTTTATATTTTGTGGTTATGAACCGTAGTACAAAAAGATATATGACAGTTGTTCGCTTCTACTTCGTTTATTTTTCATATGTCTTTTTTATTTACAATTTGCAAAATGTTTGAACCGACTTTTATAAAAAAGAAGGTTTGATTATGTTAACCTTAGACCTAAGACTTAGCAAGCACATCAATTTACTTATTTATTATCTAATTTGCATAATTTTATTAATAATTTAATTTTACAATTTAATTTAACAATATTTTATTTATTTACAGATCAGTTAGCTTCATCAGAAACCCTTCAGCACCGCCCTCAACACTTCGATCCTCAATCTGAGCATACAGAAAAAACTTTTGACGCAGAGTTTACCATAGATTCAAGCAAGTTAGAACTATTCGGGGACCTTACTTTAAAAAATATCTTTGAAGATCTTACTGGTGAGATTACGATGGAGATTAATGAAGTGAAAACCGTTGAAAACGATGCATCAGGACCTTTGGCGATACAATCAGCAACTCCTGTACCATCTGATTACATTAATTCTTTTGCTTCAAGTCCCAGGAATGAGTCGTCAATAAATGAGAACTCAAGAGACTTCTTTGATCAAGTGTTTAATAAACTTACTGATGATTCTGATAATGGTTTCAAAGCCTCTAGCCCAGTGTTGCCATCTTCTTTATTGCCCTCAAGTACTGATGCATCATCTTCTGCTGCTGATGGTTCGAATGAATGTACTTCTCCATCAACAAACACAGAAAGAATACGGCGAAAGTTCTACATCGATACGTCTAAAAAGAAAAGACAATGTAAGAAAGATAACTGATTAGATACAAAAATAAAAGTCTTAGCCAATCTTGGTAAAAAACATTTATCAAGAAATGGTAAGGAACAACAAGGTGAAACATTAAAGCCTGCTTGTATAAATTGTAAATTCAAATGCCATACAAAAATATCACCCGAAAGTAGGGAAGACATTTTTGACCTCTTTTGGAGATTAGGTGATCACGTAAAACAATGGCAATTTATACGAAAACATACAAAGAGATTTACAAAGAAACGAATCACTGCTGAAAATAAATCAAATCGAAATTCTTCCGTTCACTATTTTTTGCCCATAGTTTCAAATGATAATGTTATTAAAGTATGCAAAACTATGTTCAAAAATACTTTAAATGTCAGTAATCAGTTTATACAAAGTGGTATGGATAAATATAATACTAGCACCGGAGTGTTTGGAAAAGATAAAAGAGGTGACCACCACAATAAAAAGAAGATATTAACAGATGCTATAATTAAAAGCGTATGCGACCACGTGAAATCTTTTTGTCCAATCGAATCCCGTTATAATCGGAAAGATTCAAACAAAATGTACCTTGACGGTGATTTGAGTTTTATTAAATTGTTTAAAATGTATCAAGACTGGACTGACGACAATAGTATCAATGATAAAGTAAGTTCCCTTAGACAATATCGAGACGTAGTCAACTCAAATATGAACATAGGGTTTTATGTCCCAAAAAAAGATCAGTGCGACGTCTGTACTGCCCATAAAAATAACCTAGATACGCCTGAACAATCTGGCAGTGATTTTTTAAAACACATGCAGAACGAAAATATTCCTAGGTCTCTTAAATCTCAAGATAAACACCTAGCTCAGTGTGAGCCAACCAAGGTATCAGCAGTAACTTTCTATTTTCAAAAAATCCGCTATGTTCCTCATGATGAAACAAGTTCTTTTTACTTTAAGCGAAAGTGATCCGTCTTTAATATTACAATCTTTGATTTGGGTACCAAACATGGGATTTGTTGCTTGTGGGATGAAACCACTGCCAAGCGAGGGTCTAACGAAGTAGCTAGTTGCTTATACAATTATATAGCACAAGTTGCTGAAAAGACAATCAAAGATATTCGTTTATAGTCTGATAATTGTGGCGGACAAAATCTTAACCGCTCTATGTTTTCTATGTACTTATACGCTGCTCAGAAGCTCAATGTTTGTATTTGGCATCGATTTTTGGAAAACGGTCACACGCAACAAGAAGGCGACAGTGTCCATGCGTTAATAGAACGATCTTCTAAAAACAAAATTATATATATACCTCAGGAATGATACACTTGCGTAAGATGGTGTAAAATGGCCGGAGAACCTTACGAAGTAATTAAAGTATCTACAGAAGATATTTTTGATTTGAAGTCTCATTTGAAATATTATTTGTGGCTCAAAAATTCAAATAATGAAATATTAATATATAATAAAAGTAGATTCATGTGATCCCTATGTAATTTATTACAGATGTGATTTAATTGAAGAACAACCAATGTCTATACAATGTTTTCGACGAGCGAATGCTAGAACCCGACAAAATAACGTTGTAGCATTTGAAAAAGCTTACAGCAGTATATTCTACTTTTCTTTGCCAGTAAAATTTGATTTCTACAATATTAAAATCTAAAACACGCTGCTACAGAAATGGCGGTTACCGATGACGAAGAATATTTTTTTTTTACAAACAATGCTGTTCTGCTGTAAGTTTTTCATAATGTAAAATCACTGATGATATTTAAGATTGATTAATACTATTCTTAATTTTTTAATTACTTAAGAATTAGTGCCATATTATTTTTGTGATTATTATTATGATAGACACAGAGAAAGTCTGAATCAAAGACTGATTAGATAGTTTTGTTACATAAAACTCTTGAAAATCGTTATTGTTGAAGTATTTGTTAATCATTGTAAAAACGAAGTTGAACGTGAT
>NW_020655144.1:0-12531 GCF_003589595.1 Hyposmocoma kahamanoa
TGTTTTTTCAAACAAACCGACGTTTCGGGCCCTTTACAGGTGAGGTGGTACAGTCTTCAACATAACTTATGTTGAAGACTGTACCACCTCAGTCAACCGTGACCATGGGACCTGTAAAGGGCCCGAAACGTCGGTTTGTTTGAAAAAACAAATATACGCGATTTAAATCCGGAAAAATAGTTTCATTCCTAAATAGTATATTATTACAGAGGCCTTGCTGAGGTTGGCGCTCGGCCTTGTATTAATACGAGTCGATTTCACGTTCCCGCCGAGACATATATAGTGCTTTTCTCAAAAATGTAAGGAAATAATAAAAGATCAAAGAGAGGAAGATGTATAATAGAAAATTAAAAAAGACATGTTAGGACAAATTGCTAAAAGAAAATGTCGTTGTTGTGTGGTATTTATTGCTGTATTTTACTAGAAGTCATTTTCGCGGTGAAAATACAAAAAAAATTAATAAACAGAAAAGAAAACCAAACCACTTTAGTTTATTTTACTCTTTTCTCTTTCTTTTTGACGTATGTGGGACAGGTAGGTATTTTTAATTCTCGCAATTACGAACACTAGTCAGTTGGCTATGTGTGTATAAATTTTCATTCGCCTGTTTACATATGTAATTCATTATTAGTAGACAGATTTCAAAGTTTAGTGCAGCGGGCAGTAATATAAGTAGTTAATTTCCATACTTACTTTGCGGGCCTTGGCCGGGACGAGGACGCGCGACCCATAAATGATAAACTTCCCGTGTTTGTTTTTTGAAAGCAGTACAAACATTTCCGAGCATGTTTGAGAAAATTCCTATATTTCTTAATATAAATTTTTTAATAAAACGTTTTTATATTTATAAAAACCCGCAACGCAAGTTTAGCAAATTTATCTCTCGGAGACACACTGCGGCCGAGACTGCAAAGTGCCCTAACCACACGATGTTAAAGCAAAGTATCGTGTGCCATTAAACTGTGAAAGGACGTCTGAACTCTTGGATCGCTTCGAACCAGTTCTGTCAATCACCTTGGTCCAGCGGTTCTCCTTGGGGTCGTACCGCTCGACGTGGTTGAGGCACTGCACGCCGTCCTGTCCGCCCACGGCGTACAGCGCGCCGTCCAGCACGGCCACGCCCACCGACGTGCGGCACGACGACGTGGGCGCCACGGCGCCGCACCACTGCGCACAGGCAGGAAGTTGCAGCATGAACGGTTAAAGAGACGCCTTAGTGTCTATAGTACCATTGATTTGTACCATCAATGGTACAAATGATACTACTATGTGTCCTTAGTACCATTGAAAATTATACTTGTTTATACCGTGTATTTACTTGTGAAAATAAAACTCACATTTTCTAACGACGCAATTTTTCTAAAAACAATGCGACTGTAATGTCGCCTTGAATTAATTGCATTTGCACGTGTTGAATGTAATTGTTGCGGTCGATCACCGCTTTTGATCTTAAGTTTTGTGGCTCTGTTGTCAAAGCATTTACGGAATGGTATGCAGCATCTGTTTTTAGAACTTTTAGAAATTGGCATGTTGTGGTAGGTTTTCTCATAAAACGCTTGTGAAATTGACCGTTCCATGCTTCGCAACAATTCGTTGTTCGATGTCTCTCGCCAAAACTGCACCACTGTGCTTTATTCGGCATCCAAAAATGTGTTATATACTTTAACAAATCATTAACTTCTTTTGTAGTACCAATAATTACACTCTCTGCAATTATATAATTCAGACCTTCTTCTATTTTGGACTCTGGCAAAAGAGGGAGAACCATGCACAAGCTCACTATTTTATTTAAGTTTTTGTTACTATTTTTTTTAAATTTATGTAGGATTTTAAGTTGCGTAGCTTTCCTTTTAATTTTATCCAGGAAATGGAAGTAGCAACCGTGATGTAACACCTGGGGAAATGCACGTTCAATGGCATTTATTGCCGCTTGTTCGAAATCTGTTATAAATTTATGGGGTTCCCATTCCCAGTTTTTTTTCGTTTGTAGACATCCGTATCTGTGACTTGATTAGTTCAAACATAATCAAATAAGTCTTCTGTTTCTTATTCGGTAGGAGTGCGTATATTACAGGAATCACATTATTTTCATTTGCGGTGCTGCCTATATCACAAAAAGTACATAAAGCTGATAGAACGGTTTCAAGCAATTCTTGAAGGTCCCGTCACATAAGAACACTTTTCCGTTAAGCACAATTTCCCTCGCTTCTTTTAGAGCAAAAATCAGGATACGATCGTTGCCATCACGGTAATCAGCAAGAAGGAAGTCATCTGGAGGCACTTCAACTTCTTTCATGTCATTGTATGCCATCTTCTCAACTCCTGCCAATTTCCTTCTTCTTCTGTATGCTTTGCATTTGTATTTGTTATACGTGGGTAATTTCTTAATCAAGTGTAGTCCTGTATCTTTCATTGATGCTATGGTAGTTCTGTAAACCGCAGGTACTGTCTCTTCGACATTTGATGCTGCTCTGTCTAAGCTTGAGCTTGTGATAATACACATAATGTTTTCATTTTCGTCTGGTAAACAGTTCTCTGAATGCTGCCTTTGTTGTACCAACTTTGACTGATCCTGGAGTAAACAGAAATTGATACTAAATTTTTGAACTTTTGTACGGCTACAATTAATTTGTATTTTTTTAATGTAAAAATTAAAAATAAAATAAAAATATACAAATACCTATCGGATGGACATGTCACACACAACGCAAACTTCAATGTACAATGGCTACTACACTAAACAATGTACACAGAAACAACCAGCCTAATTAATACAAAAATGAACTAATCAAAGAAGTGTGAAAAATCATTATAGTTACAAAATGCCAATAAGGTCGAAATTAGCTTAAACATGAATTGACCCTAAGCAAAAATAAAAAAAGCTAATTAACTTTTTTTTTTAAAACTTTACCTGGGTAATCGTAACGGATCCAGTACAGTTAAAGGTTTTGTAATTTTTACATCTCCACAAACAATTGTTGTTTTTATACCGCACGTGGAAATAATATTGGTGGCCGTTGTAGAGTAACACTTTGCCGCGTCCACGAGCGACTATTTTTATATCATTTTGGTCACTGCTCACATTTGGTTTTTCATTACTAATATCCATTTTATCCCTTAGGTTTAGAATTGAATACGTTTTTTTTAATTAAAAACACATAATCCATCCCACAATTAATACATTTACTTATAATGTCAATGTAATCATTTGTTTACGGCAAAAGACAAGATGCTTTCCAATGAGTTATTTAAAAGAAGATTGTAATCTTTGAAGTGGCCGGGATTTAATCTAGCACTTAAACGTAGCGGAAACAGCCAAGAAGGTTTTTTCCTCAATGAATTGTTGGAATTATTTATTTACTATTAAACCCCTATTATATGTATATATTTTTTGTATGATTTCGATGCAATGGTACTAGCGACACGTGCTAGTATCGGTAGTACCATTGATGGTACTAAGGACACATAGTAGTATCATTTGTACCATTGATGGTACAAATCAATGGTACTATAGACACTAAGGGAAAGACAACAAAATAAAAACACATCCATTCGCAATTGGCATTCCAAATCCAATTATTGCTATAGTACATTGCGAGGGCTTCAATAGTAAGTCAAGTTGAGCCCGAAGCCGAAGACTGGGGGCTTTCGGAGTTGAGGTTCGTAATTCAAGTATCGCCTGTGAAACATACTATGTTTTTTATAACATTTGATTGCATGCAGGCTAACTTGACTACAATGCCCCAAATAAAATTATCGGGCGTTTTTTCTTCTCATGCAGCCATGGTTGGTATAGAGAAGAAAAAAGCTCGAGGGGTTCATTTGGGGCATTATAGTCAAGGTAGACTGCCTGCAACCATAGCATTTACGTGCAAGTGTGATGGAAAAGTAATTTCAGTAATATTTATTAAGGAGATAAGGGCTTGGTAAATTCTTCTTTCTCTGCGTTCACCGCGATTTGAACGATTAAGAGAGGCCATCCACGGCACCCGAGTCGGCCCGGCGGCGCGGCCGCGGAAGCGAGAACCACCTGGTTGGTCTGAGGGTCGTAGCGCTCGATGGAGTTGAGGTAGCTCTGGCCGTCGTGGCCGCCGACGGCGTACAGCAGGTCGTGCAGCACGGCGACGCCCACGCCGCAGCGGCGCTTGGACATGGGCGCCACCATCTTCCACTCGGCCGTCTGCGGGTCGAAGCGCTCCACCGACGCGATGGCGTCGCCGCTGCACCAGCCGCCCACCGCGAACAGCACCTCGCCTGCAACAGGCCCGTCAACTGCCCGTCAACCGCCCGCCCGCCGCCCGCCGCCCCGCGCCGGGCCGCACGCACCTCGCCGCGTGGGCTTCCGGGGCCTCGTCCTCGGCCCCTGCATGAGCGGCCGCTCCTGCGGCAGCAGCAGGTAGTTCTTGGCCTCGTCCAGCAGGTCGCGGCACGCGTCGTCCGACCGGATCAGCAGCTCCGACGACACCGTGCCCACCAGGAACTTCGGGCTCAGCAGGGGCAGGCGCACGTGCTGGAGGACCTGCAAAGCGAACGGAGCAAACGTTACCAAATCGTTCCGGCTTCACCGACGCAGCTATGGCACTCGCAGTCTGACGGGCGACGCTTGGAATTGCTCGTCAATAGTACGTTTGCCAATTGAGAAAATGTAGAATGCAGAATTTCCACCATCCGAACAATTTCAAATAATGGAAAAAAATATAATTTTTTTCAAAATAGATATTTTCCCGTGACCCACCACCACGTATTGAGCCACCTTAGTTCGGCTAGTCTCTAGGACTAATCACCGTTAAGTGTCTTGCGGGGTGGGGGAAAGAGGCAAGCAATTGATCATTTGGCTATTTTGACTGGTCGAGACCATTCGCTTCCGAGTTTACAGCAGTTAAGTCAGTAAAGTCAAGTCAGTCAAGCTAATATAGAGAAATGGCGCTAATCGGGAAGTGTTAAAATGACCTGGGCGAGGTGTTGCCGACGCTCGGCGACGTTGTATTTGACCCAGGACATGACGGCCTGGAAGGTCTGCTCCTCGGAGCGCACGTTCAGCTCATCCGAGGACACGATATCGATCAGCTGCGCCGCCGGCAGCAGTAGGAATTCTTCGCTCTCCATCACCTGCGCAAACGTCATAGATAAGTATTTCCAGTTTAGACTAAATATAATTTCTCTATTGGTAATGTTAAAACGAAAAACTCCTAAAAATTCACGTCACAGAATAAGATTGTACGAAGTTAGTTTCTAAGCGTTGGTTATGACGGTGGCGAGAAACGTTACCTCCGGGAAGTTCTGCTGCGTGAACTTGTCAGCGATTCGGAGCAGTTCACGACACGAATGCGTGTCGGCGAAGGCTCGGATGCCCAGGCAGTTGGAGCAGTCTAGTTGCCGCTTTAGAAACTCGCAGCACACGTCCTGGATCTCCGCCAGCTGTAGAAGGCACGCCGCCGGCAGCAACGCCTGGAAACATCACACTACTGTCACAATATTGTATTCTAGGCAACAGGGCGGCGAATGCAGATACTTATAAGTAACCGTTCGGCGCCACTTTTCTGTCTCCAGTTAGTTCCTCGCAGTACCTGGACATTGCTCTCCTCGACGACAATATGCGCAGTGTAGCAGAAGTCGACGAGCTGTTCCATGGCCTGCTCGTCCACGTCCCGGATGGTGACCTCCGTGGCGCGCGACTCGGCCAGCTCGCCCGTGAACATCGCGCGGAAGTAGGGGCTGCACGCCGACAGGATCACTCTGGCGACAAAAGGGCCTGCTGCAGTGCCAGGAAGTAACAAGTACTCTTTGACGAAAACGACGAATCGATTATTAATATTCAAAAGTTTGTACTGTGCGCGTTACGTTTTCCTTGCCTGTGGTCAAGAAGCGTCACCCTCCCGCGTGTCGCAGACCACGACCGTTTGTTTGGCAGTCAAGGTATAGTGTGTAAGAATGCGTACCTGTGTGCGAATAGTTTCCGGTTGGCGACGTTGAGCACGACGTCGCAGAGCTCGCGATGGCGGCGCAGCGCCGACAGCTCCCCGAGGATGGCCCGCGGATGCTTCTCCGACGTGTGCGAGAGCCGCGCGCCTCCGACGCCTCCCACGCCCACGCCTCCCGGCGACCCGCCCTCCCCCATCCTAAGCAACGGCACCACAACCAGTTTCGATTACAACCTTATCCAATTGTTAACTCCTGTCATAACTAGGTGCTAGGTCGTACACTCGCCATCAGGTTATTTGCATTTATCCCATTTTGATACACCCTTATTAGGTCACAAGCCGTTTGTTGTCTCTCAACTCAAGTACTCACTCAAGCCCGACTTTCCTCTTTTTAATTTAGTTCACATTCATACTATAAAGATATGTGTTCATAACTTTTAAGATATATTTGGACAAAGGCTCGTTTAAATGTTGGTTCAACGTTGGTCTCCCAAAATGCCTTAGTTGAGTCATAAATCCTAATGCAAAGGATAAAAGTTTACAAACCTAATTTAAGTGTAAATGTTGAAGGAATATGGTACACATCAACTGTGGTATTATAAAAACCGTCTGAACTTGTAACGTTACACATAGGCGGACAACACCAATGCCCTGCGTCAGATAACCACAAAACGTACCAAATAGAAAGGAGGCTTGAAATATGTACACAATGCAATGAAACATTTACCTTTCATATTTATATATTACCATTTATATTTAAAAATGTGTTAAGTTGGTTACTTGAGATAAATAAGCATTGGTAAAACCTGTTTTATATACAAAGGCAGCATACAAATACGTAACAACTGTCTCAAAGCTAATAACAGGTTTCCTTTAGAAAAAAGGTTTTAATGCATTGTCATACGATTTTTTAACTTTCTCTGACCTCTGATAACATGATGTCAAATTATATTATCACATTATACGGTAAACACCAGTCTAGAAGTCCAAGAGGCATAAATATCACCAACCAACACACAATACTATTAAAGAAAAGTTTGAAACAACTTCTTGTCTCTTTGAATGACGAAAATGATACGCCGCTGAAATTAAATTTCACACAAAATCATTGAAATACAACATTTTTATGTGGTTCACTATTGAGTGTTCTAATTGTAGAATGAAAGAAAAGAAAATGTATTTTTTTTACCACAGCTGAAACGACTAAAGAAAAAAACAAAAACTAATTTTTAGAAAGAATAACAAAAAAGAACAAAACATAACTGCATAAATATAGAAACTGAAATGTAAGAAAAAAATAAAAATAAATGAAAATGTAAAAACTCTATAGTCATTAAAAGGCTGATGTACAAATAGCATGTTAATTACACAAAGGTCATGATGTGAGCCGTGACGAAAACAGTGCTACAAGGCCTTGAACTAGTGCACAGTTTTCAACAGTGTAGTGAAAGATTGTATGTGGTTGAATAACAAAAGAAATAGTGTTCATAATAGTATGCTCTAACAAAACTATCTACGTCTAAGATGGCCTTTTCCACAAAGATTTTTAAATAAACAACTGTTTACTACTTTTCAATTAAATGCTTATTTAATTTTACAAAAATTACTTGAATAAATTTTATATTACTACTAGTTTATAGGGACAGTAAAAAGTTTTACAAGTTTAAATGTACAATTACATTCACATCTTATTTAAATTTATTTTTCTATAATAATAATTACATTCCAGATACTTGATAATGTAAGATTCTGACAAATAAAAAAATCTGGGTTTATATTAGTTTGTATTAAGTATTAGTAACATAATAAAGACATACATGGAACGCAAGTAAAGGTGCAGTAAAAAAGAAACCAGATAATAAAAAGAATTAAATACTACAGTGGTCAGCAAATGCATCAAGGTACACATACACCTAAGAGCACAGAAATGTGGCTAGACTGGTGCCAACATGTCAATTATTCCTAGTGTACATACAATGTCACTATGTGGCAATTGTAATACAGCTGGCAAGTTAATTAATTGTAATGGAAATGATTGCTCTATAATTACACTTATTGTTAAATTTATTAGTTAATTTTATTAATATATTCTGTAACTTACATGGACTTGTAAAAAAATTCTTAAAATAGATATTTAACAATAATATTTGTGTTATTTTATCAAAACAAAAGTAAAACAGATTTATTTGTTTATGCAATAGAATGTAAGTAAATTTCTTTTTTATTTCAAAGAAGCTTCCACCATTTTCAAGTTAAAACAAATAAAGAAAGAAAACTAAGCTGATAAACACTTTATATGACACTAAAATGGTAACAACCTCAATTTGCTCCTAAGTACATCTGTAAAAGGTAGAAATAACAATATGCACAGCATCCAAAGGCAGAGGCAACATAATAACATTGCTATAGCTAGGAGAAAGTGGGGGAAGGTCAGCCAAGATACAGAAAAATGGAATGAGAGGGCTTAAACAAGGAGGCCACCAACAGCAGACCAATTAACAAGCTATACCTGAAAATCATATTGTATAATCTAAAAAGATCTAACTTTGACAAATACAGTTTTAGTAAAAAAACAACAAGGAAATAGTGTAGTAAGAATAAAGTCTAAGGGTCGTATTCCAGAACTCTACTCAATGCTCAAGTCAGGACTTGAGTATGATTTCAAGCATTGGATATATGACCCTAATGGCAAGGACTTGAGTATGATTTCTAGGGCTTTAAATCATAATCAAGTCCTGACTTAAGCATTGAGTAGAGTTCTGGAATACGACCCTAAGAATGTTACGTATCATTCGTAGAATTTGTCATGAAATCATTATTGTGTAATTAACTTCTCATTCTGTGAAATCAGTGATGTAACAAACAAATAAGATATTTTTAATGGCACTGATGGCAACTGACACATAAAATTACATTAGCAGGTTGTACCTCACCAAAGGAAATACCACCTGCATTTGACTGCAGTGTAGAACAAATAACAGGGGTTGTTAAAACCTTATCTCAGCCCATTTGTGCAATCAGCTGATCGCACCCATTGTTTTCATACAATCGCCCATGTTGATAAAACAACACACCACCTACAATAACATCACACGTTCTACAATAACACATGAATGCTCACTGCACACTAGTTACATATTATACTAAAAATCTATAAAAAAAATATAAGTTCACTCACCTCTTGGGTCCGCGCGCGTTTCCCAGCTGCAAGCGCAGCGGGGGCGAAGCCCAGCCCCACACGGAGTCAATCTGAAACCAATCAAACCTTCCGTTCACCAAGAACCCAACTAAACATCACGTACCCCTGAAAAACTGATCCTGTTTGCCAATACACGAACATTATTATGCTAATGTCAAGTCTCACCCTCACTTACCTTTGACGATTTTGATTTACCGCACCACAAAAACTGTCCTCTGTAGAGCGCAAAACACCAATTACGCCCTGAGTATGATATCTATAAAAAAAATTAACGCCACATTGATTTTCCAAAGTAAGAAATTTTTGTTTATTGTTGCAAAAGTACAGGCATCGTCCTGATTTTGTTCCCTACTATTTTTTTTACGAATGCTTTCAAAACATAATATAAATGCATGACACCATTAAAAATGTATACAGTAAATAATGAGCTGTTGCGAACAACAAAACGTTCACAAACTGCTTTAGCTATTTCAATATTTATAAAATATACCTCATCTACGCGATTCGCTATCACATAAAATAGAAAATTATTTCATGAAATTAGTATTTGTGAGAATGACAAAGTAGTAACTATCATTAGTTTCTGAATGTGTATTTAGGGCAAATGTCAAGCAGGTATGGTGTTGCTACATTTTTAATGTGAAATATATTTTATTGAAAAAAATTGTCATCTCTCTCTCTACTGACTGAGAAATCAACTCAAGACACAAGAAATTTGTAGCTGCCACATTAGAAAACGTTGCTGGACAAAATGTCTAACAGAAAAAACAAAAATAGAGTTACTTTACATCTTTACATCGAATCCTTAAGAATAGTTTGACTGACTGTAGCTGTTGCCATTAATAAAAAGTCTTTGACGTTTTTATATACGCCTGTAGGGCTTACAATTGCGAACACAAGTTTGTGCTACTACGGTTAATTATTTTGAACGGCATACGATCATATTACGCTGCAATACAGCTCATAATGGCATAGTTCTTTTGATAATAATTTATTGTTGTTGATAAATAGTCAGCTGTCAAAAACAAGAAATGCTATTGTACTGATAGCTGTATATTTTGTATAGTAAAAGTTAGCACTCGGCAGGCCGACTTGTTAAACTAAATTCAACAATGTCGCTAGCACTCTTGTTAGAAAAATACGATGTGTCAACAGAGGAAGGCCTGCAAAAGGCGCTCAGTGAAATCGAAAAAGAGGAGGTAGCATTTGATTTTATTTCACTGCCAACTCAGTTCATCGAAATTCTTGCTTTGGCTCTAAAACCAAGAGTCTCCTTTATGGCTAAGTTTACTATAAAAATATGTTCTATTGGCTTGAAGATAAATAGTTATTATTGCAGAATTTTGAGCAAAGAACAACCTAACCCAAATACAATTACTCATCGAATTATTTGTTACCTCTTATAATACTAAAATTTACAGACTGAAGTGAATGAAGCTCTAACTGGAGTGCTCTCTCGAGCGTGCTCCTTGGAAGGGCAACTGCGCACTGCAAGCCAAGCGTACACAAAGCTGAACGAAGTGAAGAGTGATGCACAGACAGCCTGTCACATGGTGGAGACGACTGCAGTACTGGCAAGGGATGTTAGCGCTAAAGTGCGGCAACTAGATCTTGCAAGGGTCAGTTCTGTTCAGAAGCATAAACACTTTATTTTAAAAGTTTCTAATTTGAACTTTACTCTAAAAGACTCTGTTTTAGTTCTAAGTGACCAGAAATTTAGAAGTGCAATTTTATAATTTATTCCCTAAGGATGTATGGAATGATTTTTAATTGCAGTCACGGGTAGCAGAATGCCAGCGGCGAGTTCACGATCTGATCGACTTGCAACTTTGCAGTGCAGGGGTGGAGGCCGCCATTAAGGCACATGATTATGAGACAGGTAATTTTAAGAACATCTCTGCATTATTATTAGGATTTTTAAATGGCAATTGCCCGTCTATTCAAACTTTAATCTAATAGTTTGTAAATTAATATTTTTAAATTATGCCGGTTTACTATAAATATAGTTTTTTTTATAGTCTTTTTAAGCTGAGTTAGAGATGTTTTTACATTACAATTTTATGTTGCATTTTAAATTTTTACATTATATTTCTTAACTCAGTTTGCATCTTGGCATAGGCCTCCAGATCTTTCCAGTGTGCTCTATCAAGAGCTGCTCTTCTCCAATACGGTCCTGCAGTTAGTTTCAGCTCATCCACTTGTCTATGATGTTGGCACCGTCTATTATGCTTTCCATTATGTAACATCACCAATTGGTGATTACATCGCTCCATTTTTCCAACCCATGCAACAGATGCCCAGTCAATCTCCATTTTGCCTAATTTATCTTTGAAAGCACATCAATTACCCTGGTTCATCTTCCAATACTGTCACTCCTGACTTTTTGAATTTTTCCTAGACTGATCAACAGCTTGTTAACCTGCCTTTAGTTTGATTTTGTGTATTTTATTTAGTGAACATGTTTCACACCCATAAGTCAGGCATGGAAGAATGCATAGGTTGAATGTCTTTCTTTTCACAGTCATGGGTAAGTTTTTTCTTTTTCTTTTTTTTTTGTTTTTAGGGTTTAGTATAGTAATCCTGAACAAAATACAACAAAAGTGATATATATTACATTTTTTTTGGGTAATTATTTATAAGTTTCTATTTACTGTAAATGAAATGTGTCAAATAATGTTTCAACTTTAAAATTCAGTGTTTCAACTTCAAAATTCAGTGTGTAAACTAAACATTAATACACAAATGGAATGCAGGCAAGCAGTTGCGTAATGGTTGTATTTGACAATACGTAAAATAGAGTTACATTGATAGCAGAACACTTTTTAATATAAGTCACCTAATTAACCCTTCCTCTAATTTAAACTGGTGTTGTCTTTCTGCACTTATCATTATTACTATTACATGATCTATATTCACAATATATTTTACAAAGTAAAATGTAAGGCTGATGTAAGTAAACGGGATTGACTAATAAAAGACGAGACTCGGATGAGAGATCCAGGTGTCGTTCAGTTTCTTCGGTCTCGGAATCGTGGGTAGCCACGTACCTACGTCAGTCACCGTCGCGCATAAACGTGTGTCGCAGCCGCGGGCCACGTGGCGCGCTTCCTGAGCATGGACCCCGGGTCGGTGGCGGCGGCGCGCGCCCGCGGGGCGCCCGACCCGCGCGAGGCCATGGCCCGCGCCGCGCGCACCCTCCGCGACCGCCTGGTCCAGAAGTGAGTGGCCTCGCAGCCCGCGGCGGGGCGCGCGGCGGCGCTGACTCGGCCCCCCGGCAGGTTCGAGGAGGCGGCGCGCAAGGAGGACGAGGCCGCGGCGGAGCGGCTGTTCAAGCTGTTCCCGCTGATCGGGCGCGCCGAGGAGGGCGTGGACCTGCTGGCGCGGCACCTGGCCGCGCAGGCGGAGGCGGCC
>NW_020655145.1:0-13241 GCF_003589595.1 Hyposmocoma kahamanoa
TGGTTTTTGTATTAGACCCGTCGTCCATTTATTTGTAAGTCAATGCCGCTATTGGTTTTATTTTACACGGTTTACCGTAGGAACGTTAGGGAACCGCCTTACATATTCAAGGCAATCTTCGGATACATTATCACCACACCTAGCAAGTATTCGCACCGTTTCCGTATAGGTACTCACTATAAGAGTACTGCCATCCTTATCATAAGTAACTTAATCGCATTTTTAACGAAATTGAGTTATTAACATGTCTGGGATCAGTGAAACAAGATCTGCAACCCTATTGAATCGGTTTTTTATTATCTTAACTAGTTTCAGTTTTATTCTTAAGTGAAATTAGCGTGATTGACTTTTTTTTAGGTGACAAAGCCTTAGGTGCCAATTTATCGAAAGTTCCGAAATGCGAATGTGTTAGTTACGGCAATAAGGGCAGAGTACCGATACACACAAACGCGTCGTGAGCTTGCGCAGGATCGATTGTTCGCACAGATAAATAGGTCAACCACCTTTCCCTCATCCCCGTTATTTACTTACGCTATCGCTTCCTTTTCTAAGATCAATGGCTAACGCAGAGTTATCGTTATTTAGAGCTATCGATTTAAATATTTTTGTATGAAAATAAAAAACAAAAGTAATTATTTATGATGCTAGTAATATGATCCTGCAAGGTCGTTAGGATTTTAAAAATAACCTCGAAATACATTGGTTTCATTTCATTTAGTATGTTTTATTAATTCTACAATTTTGAGTTATGACAGCATTTGATATCATGTGCGACATATTTTTATTGGAAATATTTTTTTTTATTTTAAATAAAAAATACAGGGACACCATTTTATTGCACCCGCCGTATTTTTAAGCGAATTCTGTTAAAAATGTAAACAAAATTTGCTGTCTAAGAGGAATAAGGTTATATTTTAAAATTTTATTTATATATTTCTTTATTATTTAACAAGTAATCAAACTATCGCTAATCACACCACAGTTTTGTCCGCAATTATGAACAAACATACAAAACATAATAAAAAGTATTGTTCTAATTACAAAAAGGAATATTGCTTTCTGATACAATTTTAAGGGCGTCCATAATTTTACTAGCAATATTATACTAAAAACATTTAATTTTGTTTAATATCGCAAATCAAGTAACACTTGCATAGAAACAAGGTTACAATTATTTTTTAATTAAAAACATGTATTTCAGCTACTTAGTTTATTAAAATAATATTTATTGCCCCGCAAAAGCTCAATTCACAACGGTTAACGGAATGTCTCTGAGAGAAATTATAACATTCTTACACTGGCATCACAGTATTTCGTGTTAAGAAGAATAGCAATATTTATATGCAAAATTGTGATAAATATAACATTAATACGAGGAATAAAATTAAACTAGCTGTTTTTGACAGTCGTCTTCACAAATTATTCTATGTATAGTAAAATTCCAGTTGATATACAATTCGATTAAATTTGTCATTTACGAGAAACTTTATACTAAAGTTTAACTATACTAGCTTTTGTGTACTTCGAACACAATCCATGTAATCTTATGCCTACGTGTGTGTATGATGAATAGTGATCAGAATAGAGGGAGTTATTTAGCTAAACTAAAGAATAATATGGACATTCCCTTATATTTCAATACGAGTATTATTTATTGAAATTTGAGCATATTGGCGAATAATTATAATATGGCTAAAAATTATTGTCTCAAAAAATTATATTATAGTTGATGTAGTATTATAGTTGTGTTTCTATAGGCACTTAAGTATATTTAAATTTTTCAGCCATTTTAAAAATAGACAAGAAACAATCTATATGTTTAGAAAATAGTAAAAAAAATAATATACGCATTGATGAGGAAATGGGTACGTCCATACTAGGAAAACGTTCATACTTTAGGTAAATTAAGTCCCTCAATTCCGATCACTGGTGATTAATTATAAATATTTATATCCTCTGTAACTGAGTCATAGACCCATATGACGTGTGTTTTGGATATTCTTTTCTTTATGTTGTGCATGTATTATTGTCAAATAAACTATTATTTTATATGCCATCACTGCCATTTCACTGACACTCAACTGCCATTGCGACTAGATTTTAGCAAATATAATCATAACTGCAATGTAACTTCAATGGACTCTTAATGGAATTCAATCAATCAGGCTATTGCAGTCCACTGCTGGACGTAAGCCTCCCCAAGTGAACGCCATAGTGCCCGATCACCCGTTTTCCGCTTCCAACCACTACCCGCGACCTTCTTCCTACGTTACGTTTACTGAGACGCGGTCTCCACTCGAGAAACCGTTGCTCATTGGTTCTGCGTATGGGGTAGCGCGACAGGTTTTAGGGAAGGTTCAGGCAACGGATTGCGAATTCAGACTAATTTTACTTTTGGGTCATTTCCTGGTATTTTTGTAAACAGCCATATTTATTTAATAATATTATGGTACCCGAATTTTGTGAAAAAAAAAAGAAACAAAAAACAAAATCCAACACAATATTTAGATGCTACTGAGGAACTGCTAAATAAGCTTGAACGGTTGCAAAATCTATGTATAAGGTTAAACTTTGGCCTTCGTAAATATAATCGAATCTAACACTATCGCAATCAACTCAACTAGCTTCCCATTCGTTTCCGCAGGAATTTGCATATCTATTCTTTACAACATTCTACATAATCCTTTGTCTCCCAGGTATCTGAAAGAGCGTTTCAGCTTTCTCAGGTCCCAGGATAAGCCCTGTCGCTCTCTCGTTAGGTCCCAGTTATCCTTGCCATCATTTAATTCCGGTTTTTATTCTCACTGCTTTACTGTTCATGCGGTCAGACTTTGGAACACACTTCCCGTAACTGTTCATGATAGTAAATCCTTAGCCATCTTTAAAATGAGAGTCAAAGAGCACTATTTCTCCTCTGTTCCATGCGTTTTATAGATATTATAATATGAAATATGTATTTATCTAAGTACTCATATAGTCTGTAGTAATTTAACATTGTTGCTGTTTTCTTTTATTATTGTTTTATTAGATAATTTCAATTTTGTTTAATTGTGCACGTAAACTCGCTATTGTA
This sequence comes from Hyposmocoma kahamanoa, assembly GCF_003589595.1. Lineage (NCBI taxonomy): Eukaryota > Metazoa > Arthropoda > Insecta > Lepidoptera > Cosmopterigidae > Hyposmocoma > Hyposmocoma kahamanoa. Next base: position 3,074 of record NW_020655145.1, read on the forward strand.
ATTAGAAATAAGCACGTACGTACGTTTTGTTTGTGTTTTCCGTTTTACTAATCGACGCCTCCTACGTAAAGTATCGTATGTCAAAATTGCCAAGTTTACAGGGGAGTCTTTTAAAGTTCTGAATTCACTGAAATAAGCATAACATGTGACTTTAGATTTTCGGCAAATCTCGTTACACACGTAGAGTATCATAAAATCCTAGATATCGGTTAGATGATCTATTAGATGATCACTCTATGTGAGTAACAAGGTTTGCCGAATGAAACGGAGAACTTTAAAACACTCCCTTGTAAACTTGGCAATTTCGACATACGATACTTTACGTAGGAGGCGTCGAAATGTGATTTGTGTTTTCCTGTACAATAAATAATTAACAAAAAAAAAAAGAATTTTGCGAAAAAGAGAAACAAAAACAAAATAAAAACAGAACAGGTCCAAAAATTAACTTGGCGTAGTGTCCATTGGAAGTACCGAGACCTAAAACTATAACCTGATGAAATGAACAACAGATGGCCTGCTGGTTTACCACTAATGTAAGTTAGAATCTAAGTTATCTACCACTATCACCAGTTATAATATTGCTAGTAAATGAACAATCTGTACCAACTTTATAGTTATAGCACAGCGGTATTATGCACCACTTTTTATTCAAGATATTTAATTCGTTCGTTATTATTTACAAATAGTTATTTTTGTATCAACAATCCGCGAAAAGTAACGTAAAAAAATATATTTATAAAAAAAATTACCATTTCTTTTTTACAAATTAAATGCTAAATTATACAATGAAAAATTTGTCATACTTTTTATAAAAATAAATGTTGCTCTGATTTTTTATTTCTTTTCTACATTAATGGATTATTTTTTATCTATATAAAAAAAGCTTCATATTTATGGAGAGCATTGTGGACATTCATTAAAAAATATAATACACACGTTTAGTTGTACTATTGCGAATATCAAATCATCAGAGAAAAAAATCCAAATTTGTTTCCCCTCTAAACAAAAAAAAGAACGGAACAAGAGTGTTCATAAATACGACCGACTTAAATATATCTCAAAAATATAAATAAAAGTCCATTTTTCATATGGAAAAATCTAAGAATGTCACCATCTAAAACATCAACGCTTCCATTTTTAATGCTTATGCGACAATGTAAGTAAAACTGGTAACATAGCACCGACAGTGAGGACCAGGACCTCAGAGGGCAGCAGGCCGCTGCGAGCCCTCTTGGGAGGAACACCATCTGCGGCAGGTAACAACGCGTGCGTGTGCGAGTGTGGGTGTGTTAACTCAGGGAGTACGTGGACTGTGGCCACGTACAAGAACGTACCTGCTGAGAACAGCATTGCTATACCTGAGAACAAAAAGTCGAAGTCAATCATTGACTTACAATTATATGGACGTCGGGTCCGCGCTAAAAAGTGTCCGAACTTATAGGGCGTTAAAATCGTATACAGAGCGTCATTCACGCTCTAGTCTTCGTTTGTTCGACCGACAGCGAAGCAAGCAAAATTAGACAGTACTGCGATGACATTACAATTTAAATTCAACGTTTTAGCTTTTTCATATTCCTTTACATGTCACTACGTTTAAATAGGTTGACTTGGGACATTTTTTTCGTGGTTTTTGTATTAGACCCGTCGTCCATTTATTTGTAAGTCAATGAAGTCAATAATCATTTATTCCATAGGTAAAACGTGACGTACACTTGAAAACGTGATTTTTTTAAGTTACTGCTCGTTCACTCTGCTGATTTCCCTGAGAAGAACGAGCATGAAACTCTAGAGGTTGCTCTTTTCAAATTAACTTGAATACACTTTGAATCATATTTGTGTAGAATCTAGACCATGTCGTCTTTCCATACATCTTTATCTAATACGTAGTCTTCAATTTTGTAAAAATACTTTTAACGTAAGTTTTAAACTTAAGAAATGATAATCTTAATATATATTCCGGAATCTTATTGTAAAAACGTATACAGTTACCCATAAAAGAATCGTTTACCTTAAAACGAAATTGTGGTACCATGAGTTAGGACTTGTTCTAAGGTTATTTATTTTAAATTACAAATTTTAAGAAACAATTTAAAATATTATAGTAATAAAGCAAGTTTATCCCAAAGGCATTTCTTCCAACTAACCTTTGAAAAACTGAAAGTTGGTTTTTGGGTTGGCAATAAAAATAAATAAATAAAGAAATTGAATGCTACTTACTACACTCAATAAAATACACAATTTAATTTATAATATCAAATGTACGGACAACGGCACATCAGTGCAACGGAACAAGATACGTCAATGTGTAGCTTGATATGCTGGCGTGTGTACATACGAATACATATAAAATCTATCGTAAAATGTATGCATAAAATAAAACTATAAATAAATAATAATAATGAATGATTTAATACAACGTTAACATGTTGCAATGAAAATTAATAAAAATTAAGTTTGCCCAAATGGCTTCTGCCACAAATCGACCCCTCCTACGTAAAGGATCGTATGTCGAAATTGCCAAGTTTACAGGGGAGTATTTTAAAGTTCTGAATTCATTCGGTACTCACATAGAGTGATCATCTAATAGATCATCATAGATCATCTAACCGATATCTAGAATTTTATAATATTCTACGTGATTAACGAGCTTTGCCGAATAAAATTGAGAAATGCTAAAGTCACGTATTATGCTTATTTCAGTGAATTCAGAAGTTTAAAACGCTCCCCTGTAAACTTGGCAATTTCGACATACGATACTTTACGTAGGAGGGGTCGAAATGGTCACACTGTTCTCAATTCAAAGTGACATTGACATTGGCAAGAGGCCTCTTGTCAAAACGTGCCCTTGCTAACTTTCATATCTCTCATTTAAATATTGTCTAAACATTTCTGTCACATTGTGCTTTATTTTTAACTTTATGTCATTATTGTTTGATTGATAATTTGAACGTTACCTAATCTATGGTGGAATTGAATCAATTGCATTGTGTTCTTGCATCAATTCTCAAATACATTGTTTTGTAATTTCTTTAAAACTTGCACTTCGTTGATTTTGGGCCAAATTTCGTCATCCTTCTTTCAAAAGTTAACTTTAAAGGTTAATATTATGGACATCAAGAAAGGACTAGGTATATTTTATTTCTTACTTTATTTTCTTACTTCTTCATTAGAATTACCCTTTTAGAAATTATAAAATCTTATTTTTTCTTTTTTTGTTACACGCATGCCTTTCACTGTAGTTGTAAACCATAACCGTACAGACTCACATATATTTATATACTTTATAATGATTGGATTCAATAGAAGTTTTGATTTTATGTAAAAGTTACCCCTAACTGAACACTGCCTCCTAAGATACAGTCTTTGACTAGTTTAGGAGATCTCTAAATTTGGTACGCCTTATTTTATATTTTGTGCTACGTTATATCTATACCAATAAAATTTTGTTAAATAAATAATAAAATTGCTGCTCTGTACTAATTATAAGGCAAAAGTGTTAATAAAGATATTATTATTATTATTATTATTTTATTAAAAAAGTAGCAGTAGAGCTCCTTCTGACAAAGTTCGTCCAGGGAAGTACTGCCACCAAGCCTATTTTTGCCTCCAAGCAGTTACGAGGGGAGGTCCAAAAGTCCGCGGAATGGAGGGGGCGGGAGCCCGCTAATTACGCTTGCTTGATGTGGTACTAATCAGATACTCATTAGGGGTATATATATCAAGCTTCACCCTTTTAACTTCATTAGTTTACGAGATATCGCCCTATAAACAAGTAAATCCGGAAGAAAACTGCAAATATGGAGCAAATCGAGTTTCGTGCTGTCATCAAATTCCTTACCAAGCAAGGAAAACCTCCTCAAACCAATGCAATGGCATAAAAAGGGTACACCACCCCCCCCTAAGAAGTTTAAGGTGTCGGAATCGGCTGGAAAAATCATGGCTACGGTTTGTTGGGATTGTGAAGGAATTTTATTGGTTGACTACAAAGAAAAGGGGGTCAATATAACGGGAGAATATTACGCAAGAACATTAGAGAGACTGAAGGAAGCTGTCAAAGAAAAAAGGCGGGGAAAATGGACAAAGGGTGTGTTGCTTTTGCAAGACAACGCACCGGTTCACAAGAGCAATGTTGCGATGGCTGCTCTACACAAGTGTGGCTTTCAATCGCTGACCCACCCACCTTACAGCCCGGACCTAGCCCCCAGCGATTATTATTTGTTCCCAAATTTGAAAAAAGAATTACGTGGGAAAAAATTTCGCGACGATGAAGAGGTTAAGGCAGCAATTTTAGCTCATTTTGAGAGCAAAGAGAAAAAATATTTTTTCGATGGCATAGAAAAGCTAATTTCGAGATCTAAAAAATGTATTGAGCTCAAAGGTAATTATATTGAAAAGGAAAAATAGCCTTATTGTTTTATATTATTTACAACCCCTCCATTCCGCGGACTTTTGGACCTCCCCTCGTATATGAGCATTATTCTGGTGATTTGTAGTACAGGTGTTTACAAAGATGTTTATGTACCTATAATTTGTCGTTTTTATTTTGTAATTTGTCGTTGTTATATTGTTACATTCCGGTTTTTGAAGTTTCCGGTTTTGTGCTGGTGAAATGACAACAAACTCGAATTTAGTTTTTCCGAAATAACGTTTGTTTGAATTTTCATTGTCCCGAAAACTGAATTATAACGAAACCGTTCTTCAGGATATGTTGGAAGTTTATCGTAAAGACAGGATTAGGTTACGTTTTAAAAGGAATGTCGTGGTGAATGTTGATTGATCCCACGGCGCCGACTCAACCGGCGAGAGGGAAACCCTTTAGTGGGGTAGGCCCTCCAGTCTGGAGGGAGAGTTCCCACATAACCCCTGAGTCTCCCTGGGCTCGAGGGTAATTATAAAGATTTCCCCTCCGTCAAAAAAAAAGTTTTAAAAGGAAAAACATCTCTCAAAATTACTTTCGAGGTTATGAATATTCGAGCAAACGATATTTCTGGAAAATGTCATTTCGGACTTCCGATGAAAGTAACCATTACTAAAAGAAACTTTAAAATTTTTTTTTTTGATACGTAAGGTCTATTGGTTCGTTGCGTGGCTTAGTTGGCATAGTACGATTAGCTGGAAGATGTACGTTCGAATCCAGCCGGATCGAAAGAATTTCTCCTTAGTGTTTGATCTTTGTATATAGAAATATTAAGGACCAGTGACACGTTCCGTAACTATATTAATGTTAACGTACCTGTAGCGTTAAAATAACTGAGAGTCTGTTTACTCTCGTTCCCGATCCCGAAGTAGGTCAAAACAGCGAGTAGCGGCGCTGCGCACGAGAAGATCAACAGATGCTTTCGTATTCTGTTCCTAAAAATGAAAATTAAAATTAAAACGATCCAGAATCAATTGGCATTACAATAACGATATATTTATATAACTACGTTCATTCTCACAACGAAAGTAATTACACTATGCTATGTAATAGATGCCTACCTCCACTCGAATTAAATTTTTTCCCTTACTAATAGGGTTCATTTTGCTTGAATCAAACAAGCCATTTGAAAAATGTATATAGAATAGAATAGAATAGAAATCTTTTATTACTACGCCACAACAAAAATATACACAGTAATAAAATGAAGATAAAAAAAAAGATGAAGCTACATTAAAACAAAAAATTACAATAAAAATAACTGGAAAAAAAGGAATAAAAATAAAATCATACACAACAACAAAGCAAACATGAAATATTTAACACAATTAGATTAAGTGTCATGTGCGTGGCTGTGGCGTATGTAACAGGATCCCACTCAGCTATTGTCACCACCCAGAAAAGGCTGTGACGCTGATTTTCAGTGGGCCCTAAAACCGAGTGAATACCGGACGTGTGTGTCGCGAATATAGGAGTAAACTTAAAAAAATTACATAAATATTTCTATAATGTAGTGTGTTGTGTTCAGTTATATGTATAGAATACTTGAATAATGATTTTGATACATATATAAAGTGATAAGTGTATGTAATGTAGTGTCCAACATTTACAACAAACAAAATAGAACTTATCGACCCCTCCTACGTAAAGTATCGTATGTCGAAATTGCCAAGTTTACAGGGGAGCGTTTTAAAGTTCTCCGTTTTGTTTGGCAAAACCTCATTACTGACATAGAGTGATCATCTAGTAGATCATCTAACCGATATCTAGGATTTAACAATACTCTATGCGAGTAACAAGCTTTGCCGAATAAAACTGAGAAATGGTAAAGTCACGTGTTATGCTCATTGCAGTGAATTGAGAACTTTAAAACGCTTCCCTGTAAACTTGGCAATTTCGACATACGATACTTTACGTAGGAGGGGTCGTTATTTAGTTTAAAATGAAACCGATTGTGAGATTTGTGTCACGTGTACTACGCAAGAAGAGAGGATAGGCGCGCGGGAGGGGTTACGAGCACGGCTTACGAGCACGGAATACTGACCTCACGAGCCAACAATAGTGCATATATCGTATAGTATAACATGTTCTATTTAGTTCAGTTGATATAAAAAAAAAATCATAGGTATATGTGAAGTTCCTATTGAATACATCGGTTTTCTTGTAATTTTTCTATCGTGAAAATTTTTAGGAATTGTATTTTCACACCGTATACAAAACAGTGCCTTAATTTTACAATATATTTTTAACCGACTTTAATGTAATGCATTTATGTTTTTTTTGTATGTATGTTACTCGATAATTTGTGAACCGATTTCCAATTTCAAATTTCGAAAAAGGCTACCTCATGGTCCCATTTAAACTTGAAAAAAATATTCTGTTACGCGCATCGACTTACAAATAAATGGACGACTGGTCTAATACACAAACCACGAAAAAAATGTCCCAAGTCAACCTATTTAAACGTAGTGACATGTAAAGGAATACGAAAAAGCTAAAACGTTGAATTTAAATTGTAATGTCACCGCAGTACTGTCTAATTTTGCTTGCTCCGCTGTCAGTCGAACAAACGAAGACTAAAGCGTGAATGACGCTCTGTATACGATTTTAACGCCCTATAAGTTCGGACACTTTTTAGCGTGGACCCGACGTCCATATAATTGTAAGTCAATGGTTATTATCAACCAAAGCCATTTGAGGTTGCATGCGTTGGTTTTTTCTCGTTTTTAAGCACACTGATAACCTGCTCTCATATGGAGAATTCCCTATACTATGTGTCCATAGAAGTTAGTGACTTCTGGGATTATAAATTTATCCGAGGTCATCGACCTTGTATTATAATAATTATCAAGCGTACCACAGCAAAGAGGCACGCTCCTGCGGACTATGGTTATTGACATCCAAAACGCTTGTTGCAAACTAACCGGAAGTATTTGAAAATGTGTTATAATCACCAGTTGACTGCATTTTTTTTTGTGTGTATGTTATGCAATTTTGGGAACAGATTTTCTTGGTCCCATTTAAATTTAAAGAAAATATTCCACCTGCTAACGATGGCAAACCAGGGAATGAATACGGTTTGGCGCACTTTGCTGTAACCGATTGACCGACTGACCAATAAAACTTGGCAAATAGGTGTAATTCCAAGAACTATTGAAGTCGGTTTTTTATAATTTTTTTTTACAAATTGTAACACTGAACAGGGTAATTTTTCTGTAGCTTTTTAATTTTGGTGGCAATTTTTAACATTTGAATATTCTAGAATATTATCATATCAATATTCGAGTATAGAAACCTGAAATGTTATTTAATTATGTTTCAGGTTTCTCTGCCTATGTGAAAATTACCCAACACACGAATGAACAGACTCGATGGTTTGATTGTTTCAAAATAATACGTACCTGTCGAGGCCTGCGTGCATGAGAAAAGTGACGAGGCCAAAGGCCGCTGGTGCCTTGTGCAGCATGATGGCCAGGAAGACTATCAACTCCACATCAGCGTGAGAGGTTGTGGCTGCTGCACCAAGTGCAATGCCATCAGCTGTAAGGGAGAGAAATATATTTTGTTAAGCTACAGACCTTCAAAGTCAAAGAATCATTTATAGGTATAATAAATTTACACTCGAAAACGTCGTATTATAAGCTACTGCTCGTTCACTATGCTTACTTCCCTGAGAAGAAGAACAAGCAAAGAACTCTGGGGATAGCTCTTTTCAAATAAACTTAAATGCTATGGAATACACTTTCAATTGAATTTGTGTGGAACCTAGACCCATGTCGTCTTTCCATACATCTTTATCGAACACGTAGTCTTCAATTTTGTAATATGACTTTTCAATTAAAGTAGTTTCAATGTAAGTCTTAAGCTTAAGAAATGATAATTTTAATATATGCCCCGTAATCTTGTTGTAAAAACGTACAAAGTACTTCAAAAAATAATCGTTTACGTTAGTTAAACGAAATCGAGGTACCATGAGTTTGGACTTAGTTCTAAGGTTAATATTATGGATATCTTCTTTATTAATGAAATTATGTATATTTTTTTCTTATCTTCCACTATCATTTGATACTATGTGTGAATTTGGTTTATTATTTTTAACTGACTGAAAAAAGGAAGAGGTTTTCAATTGGACTGTGTGTGTTCTTTTTCTGTGTATAATACGCGATTATTCATAAACTGACTTCGTTTATTTCTTTTTTCCTTGGAAAGGCGGTACCTCAGTGGTGGTCCCAAATCAAATTTGAAGAAAATATTGTACCTCTAAGGGTGTGTCCGTCAGGATGGCTGGATCAAACGAGATGTACAAAGCAAACTGTGCTTATTATTTACTATCTATTTTCTACAATTTAGTACCTTTATTGACATATGCTACCTTAGCGCTAATGGAAATATTAAACAAATAAAGTGGCCAGCCATTCTGACTTCAGGTTGGCTGACCTCTTTACGCTTTTCACGGTTCTAGCAGACAGTTTACTTTTTTTTTATATTACTATTTACTACCTAAACGTTCTTATAAAGTTTTATAAAAGTTATCTTCTCAAAAGACAGTTTATCTTCTCCGTGTAATTGTTAATAATACTTTTGAAGGTGCTTAGAATTTGGAAACAATGGATTCTGGATTATCGTTGCAAGCAATATTTTATAACAATTATTATATTAATTACTAGTTGTTTATTATTGTTTTTAAATAACATTTTATAGCAGCTTCCAAAAATAGAGAAAAAAGTATGTTTAGGTTAGAAATTAGGTAGTAAATAGTTATATAAAAAAAGTAAATTATACACTGCTAGAACCATGAAAAACGTAAAGTGGTCAGCCAACCTGACATCAGAATGGCTGGCCACTTTATTTTTTTTATATTTCCGTTAGCGTAAAGGTAAATAATATGTAAATAAAGGTACTAAATAGAAGAAAAAAGTAAATAATGAGCACAGCTTAATGTGTATATCTCGTTTGGTACAGCCATCCTGACGGACACATAGCGTAAGGGTGGCAATTTACGAGTTCAATACACTTTATTGAACCCACTTTACGTTAACTGATTCCAATAAAACTTGACATATTTCATTTACTGCCTCCGTGGCCTAACGGTTACCATGCCGGACTGCCACGCAGAGGTCCCAGGTTCGATTCCCGGGCCGGTTGTATGGCCTACAATTATTTCTCTCGTGAGTTTGGATGTAATTTATGGTTGTCTATGTGTGTGTCCATGGCACCCGCGACACAGGGTTTCCCTAGTGCGGGGCTATGTTGAGTGTGTGCGTTATTCATTATTCTATATTATTATTCATTATTTGCCAAGTTTTATTGGAATTAGTAATAATCATCAATTCCGCAAACTTTCTAAGTCGGTTTTTATAAAAAGTTATGATTATCTCCTCTATTCTAACGCTCGAATGGCCCTTCTACCACTGCCGCTGGTGTTGCCATTTTTATGTTATTGATTGTACTCAAATCAACAACGAAATATATTTTTTTATTATGGTATTTTATTCTCTTGGTTTGCAGTATGTGCCCTCGATGAGTAGGTCCTGGATTCAATTCCCGGTAGGATTACAGTTGGGAATGAACAGTTCTAAACTAGTTCTGGATATTCTAAGTAGTGTGAGTGAATTCCGTTTCTCTGATACACAAAATACAAAAGAATTTCCTAGTTGCATTTTGTACATTATTGTAGTGGTGGCGATAATCGAAATTAAGAAACAACATGTGAGAATTTTTATCTTTTTCCATTGGTTCAATTATAATTTT
>NW_020655146.1:0-12715 GCF_003589595.1 Hyposmocoma kahamanoa
GTGGTTTTTGTATTAGACCCGTCGTCCATTTATTTGTAAGTCAATGGTTATTACTCGGAATTGTGACAAACAAACTTACCTTCTCCCCAACTTTCACATTCGGCTTGACGATGTACGGTAAGCCCGGAACAGGCCCAAAAATTGACGGCATCATCGCTGGTGCGAATATCACCTTGACTGGCTTCTGACAGCACTTGTCCTCGCTGTCGTCCTGACAGCTTTTTTTGCAACAACAGTGGTGACAAACTTTCACGCTTTGGCAATTATTTTGACAGCTTTCGGATTTTTTACACTTTTGTGCGATTTCTTGACAGTTTATCATGTCATTATCATTTGTCGCAGTCTCATTTGTGCTCTTGTTTGGTATGTAAGTGGAATTTTTATTTAAATTATGATTATTATTATTTTCGCAATAAAATTTTGGTTTTTTAGTAAAGTCCTTCGGTATTTCAAGTAACGGTGTTTTTCTTTTTAATTCCTTTGGAGTTTCTAGTAAATATGTTTTGTTTTTTTCAGTATTTTCCGATTTTTTATTCTCTGGGCTTGAAAATGGATGAACGAGGAGAGTTTTTGTGTTTTTATTTTGATTATTACAGTTATTTGAGGCCCCTGTAAGGGCCTCAATACTCTTTGATGTATCCAATTTGACTGAGTTTAGAATACCTTTGTTATTTAAAAAAAAACTTGATATTATGTTGTTACTAGCAAATATTTAAATTGTCACTTAGTAAATTCCTTTTTCAACTACAATATATTTATTAATATTTGTCACTATTATTAACACGGAAATTTCACAAAATGTTTGTATTTTATTAGTTAATTTTTTTTAAATTCGCTTTACTCTGTCACTGCAACATAATGTATATCACTGTAAAAAAAATTCACGCATTTTTAAACAAAAAACAACTGCAATACAAGGTCACACCACTTGTAAACAAGGTCAACCATGACCTACGCAACCACGTGACATTGTTTACAAACAAACAACATAAACAATCTTATTAAAAGACCGTTAAAAAGTACTAACACTTGTCTACCACTGTACTTTTCGTTGTAACGGTTTCGAAAGTCATTTTTTTAAATTTCGAATTTAAAGTGTTATTTTTTAAATTAATATTTATAACAAGTACAATGTCCAGACGCGTCCGTTCTCTACGGAGGCCGGGAATATACTAAAGTTCTCCAAAAAAGGGATGGGAAAAGGGGCGTGGTAGAGTGGGAGGTAACGCGACACGCCTATTGGCTTAGAAAGATTTCTAGGGCTTAAATTATTCGGTCTAGACGACAGACCGAAATGGCTGGCATTTTATAGAAATATTGTATAATAATGCTGCAACGCCTTCAATATGGCTGAAGAGTTTCTTTTTTGAAAAAAATATTTGAAAAAAAGTGTCAGTTTTTCGCGATTACTACCCATCGGAAATGAAACTCTTTTAACCGACTTTAAAAAAAACGAGGATCTCATTCGACTGTATTTTACTTTTTTTTGTGTGTGTAAGTATTTTACGGGATGACTCTATTTTTTTTATATAATACCAAGTGACGGACGAACAAGTCGTGCGCCTGTTGGTAAGCGACACATCCATAACAGTTGCAGTGCTACTCAGAGTTTTAAATCCCAAAGATCTGAGGGGTACTGCCGCTGCGCCCGTCACCCTGAGACATAAGTTGACAAGTCCCATATGCCTGTAATTTTACCATCACCCCTCAAAACCAGAATTCAGTCATGCTCTCATTATTCACAGGAGCTCTAGTGCCTCTACATACTGAAATAAATCAAGTGTTGCTCAAACTGAATGATATTACTACAAAATATTCATTATAAATTTTTACTACCAAAAATAAATGCGCATTTGACCTCCATCTCACCTGATGGAAAGTGATGACGAGGCCGACGATGTAGCATGCACACCTTAGTAATGCCTATTCATTCTCGCCTTGAAAAGGTCCAAGAGAACAAGTCCGCAGGTAAGGTATTCCACTCTCTAACCGCTCGATATATAATTGTGGAAGGCAAACGCGTCGTGCGAATGCTGGGCATATCCACAACATAAGGGCGGAATCCCAGCCCACGTCTAGTCCCCCGGAATCAAATTATGCAATTCCATCGCACACTCTCCGTGATATATCCTGTAGAATATCGATAAGCAGGCAACTTTACGGCGATATTCAAGGCTCTGCATCTTCGCCTCTTCTAATTCTAAGTCACCTATAAGCCTCTTAGCACGCTTGTCTATTGAATCCAAAGTGGCCAGTACTCCATACACGACCGGACTTGTGCTTGATACAGCTGAAGCAACTGTCCCGGTGTGAAGTAACGCCTCGCCTTTGGAAGGATGCCAAATTTTTGGCCATGAATTCAATGTATCTGCCGAAGTTCAGATTGGACGACAGGTCCATTCCAAGTAGCTGGAGACGATCGGCTATCGGTATGGATACATCACGAAAAGTGGGAGTCAGGTGAAAGGGACTCGTTTTGTGGAAAACACGCCTGCGTTTTAGCCTTAGGTGTCAAATTCAAACGACTAAGCATGGACTGTCGACAAGACTGGATTTCTTCTCCTCAAGTCAAGTCAAGGTCAAGTTCCTGTCCGCAACTGTGCTGACAGCACATATTTTCTGATCAAGAAGATTCGATTAGCCTTTCTATTGAACCGATTCGCTTGAGAATCGCATTGAAATAAATCGACACAAAAAATCCTTAGATCGTGTGCACATGAATCGATCTTCATGAAACTGAAATTGTAATGTGCATCATTAGTAGTGAGAATCCACTTGTGAAATTGCCTCTTTTTCGTCTAAAAAAAGGTTTTTAACTTCGAAATTCGTAACACAATAACAATTTATTTATTGTCGGACAACGTAATCCCATATTTACATTACCTAGTAATAGACTTATAAGCTATGTTAGTATAAATTATTTTTCATCTCATTCGGTAAGGCTTTCTTTCTCATTAGAAATCTGCGCACAAAAGCATTTTTTCCAGGAAAAGGTTTTTTAAATTCGTACTTGACGATGGACTGCAGTGCATCTAACTTTTTTTTCGATGAAAAACGTTATTTATGTAATATAAATTCATTGGTATATTTTATTCTTATCATTGTTGACATTAAATTAACGGTAACTAATTTTGTTTGTTATATAGTTCAACTGATTTTCTTTCATCTACCATTTTCCTCTCTATAGTGAGGTGAAAAGTTATATGCTTCGCTCGGCAGCAAAGTTGTTTTGCGTCTCGTGGCTTGAAACGCTCGCTACGCTCAGGAATCTTCGCTTGCTTCGCTTGCTCAGTTTTCAATACAACAACTTTGCAGACTTGCATAACAAATAACTATTAAACAAAGTTGGCGTAAAATCTATGAGATGCCTTATGAGAGGTCTCTCCACTTTCTCAGGAATCGTTTTCAGGATGCTGTAGCCACTGTTACGAAGTTTCTTTAGAAGAGAAGTGATTTTCTTCCGTAGTACGGCAGAAATGGAGTCTAAAGAATAAAAAATTAAAAATGCGGTGAGGGGGGGAATTAACTGCATGAAAAATATTCAACACAAGCGAAGCTATTTTGAACGATTTGACCTTTACTGGGTTTGCGGAGGAGAAAATTAATTTACTTCCATTTTTATTGACATGGACTTCCGCAAAATAACGGCTGAATCTATTAAATTACGGAAAGGAATCTGTCCGCGCTTCCGCAAACATTACAGATGCACTACAGAACTCCGACAGCCGCAAAATCATTGTTCTACTGGGTGTGGAGAGCAATGTACGACTTTTGTGTAAATCAGTTAGTTCCACAGGCTACCCGCGTAAAAAGAAGTACAGTAAGCCTTGAAAAGGGTTATCCTAGCTGCACTACAGCATCTATGAAACCTGTCAACTAACATATTAGCTCTTACTTATTACCGTATAAATCTTATTGCCGTTCTCATTTAATTATTTGAACTAATGATTTCGCTCACACACACACAAGCACTCTCTCTCAAACTTACACACATTAACACGTACGTTTTTAGCATTTACAATTTTTATTGCTCAACAGTATATTGAATTTTTCTTTTCACTGTCTTTACTTTAGACTACTCTGAGATGGTAAGGGCCTGGTGAGCTGTAATACAGGCTTAGTTGCCTAGTACGGTCTCCAGTCTCTCACAAGGGATACAACTTATAAAATTATATAATCTCAGTACAGAGTACTAAAAAAACCGACCTCAAAAGTACGTGGAATTACGTCTATTTGCTAAGTTTCATTGAAATATCCCCTAGTTCGCCACTATACAGGACTTGATACTGGAGATAATAAAAATAGGTTCTCACTACGACACTACTCAAAGTATATCGAGAGAAAAACGCCTTGAATTGGAGAAATAGCAAAATCAACTAAATAATTGCTAAAAGTAATTGCTCCTAAATTAAACTTAGGCGCTATTTATAAAAATGAATCTTCATGCGTGAACAGCCACCCTTTGAGGTGTTTGATTTTCTTCAAAAGGAAATGGGACCACTATGGAAATACCCCCTTTCCAACAAAAGAAGAATCATGAAAATCGGTTCACAAATACCGGAGTTATCGCGTAACATACATACAAAAAAAAGAACATACAGTCGAATTGAGAACCTCCTCCTTTTTTGAAATCTGTTAAAAATGAGTGTATGTTTATTTCCTTGTGTTGAGAAAATAAACCTTATTATAAAATTATTATTATTATTACATAAAAACCTCTCTGCTGTAATAAGTATGGAATTATACCATTCGCCGTTTCTGCCCTCTATTTTGGTCAGAAATTACAAGATAAGATAAGATAGATTTATTTCAATATAACTTCATCTTATACAAAACAAATGTAAATAAATGTAAATAAACAATAAGAAAGGAACTCAAATTATTACAATCTTCATTAAAACTATACATTTAAATGTTAGAACCTAATGTGTAACTGCGATGGACAAACTAAGTAAATGTGTGCCTGTATTTTACGTATCTTTTTGCGCATATTTCTTTATATTACAGCTTAAAAACAGATTTTCTATAATTTACAATAAAATAATTAGTAGTTACAAATTAATGGTTATTTAAAAATAATTATCAAACAACTTCCAGCAAGCCCTCTGTTTCATTGTAAGTTTTACTCTCAAGTCAATATTTGACTCTCTGTTTACATTCTATTTTATTCATGGCGAAATAGAAGACATTTATTAAAAACAAACAAAAATTAATAACACAGATATACAAAATAAAATAAAAAGAATTAATAAACGAAATAAAGAATACAATAAAAAAAACAATATAAAATAATCAGACAAAAAGCAAAAAACAAAATATAATGACTACAAATTCCGTGCTGTCATTTGTCAATGAGCCCTGAGCTGAGTTAAGTGACAAACGTGTGTGTCGCAAAATAAAAGAACTTAAAATAAACTACTTAAATATTTGTGTATGTGTTGTTTGGTACACAGTGTTACGGCTGTGTGTTATCGTAATGTATCGTAAAAGTACATAAATATAGCAAAAAATATAAATACACCCACTGTGTGCGTTTAAAAGGCAACAACGTTCCTACGACGATGTGAACAATGCTATATCTAAAGTAGTTGATTGGTTTGCTGTTAATAACCTACTTCTTAATGAGAAAAAAACAAATTGTGTGAAATTTACATTACCCAATGTTAGAGAGACGGTTACAAACATTGTAGTTAGAAACGAAAAATTGAATCCACAAAGATACAGTTGTATTTCTAGGTATAACGTTAGATGCTAAATTGCAATGGGGTCCCCATATAAGTAAGTTATCAAAACGGCTCGGCTCTGCAGTGTACGCGATTAAAAAAATAAGGAAACTTTCAGACGACGAAACCGCTAGATTGGTTTACTTCAGCTACTTTCACAGTCTAATGACATACGGCATTTTGCTTTGGGGTAATGCCGCCGATATCAATAGAATCTTTGTCCTGCAGAAACGTGCAGTTAGGGCAATTTACAATCTGGGCCCCAAAGTACCTTTGAGAGATAAGTTTAAGGAAATTAATATTCTTACACTAGCCTCACAGTACATTTATGAAAATGTAATTTATTTAAAAGGAATAGTAATATCTTTATGAAAAATAGTGACAGACATAACATTAATACGAGGAATAGAAATAAACTAGCTTTTCTTGATAGTCGTCTTCACAAAGTCAAAAAATCATTTAAGGGGCAATGTATACGCTCCTATAACAAGATTCCGGAACAAAAACTTTATACTAAAGGTTATTATACAACTTATGCGTACTTGGATGACAAAAATCCGTGGTAGTAACCCGTTTAGCTCATGGAGGTAGTCTCGATCTCTGATGTTTCAAATAATAAAAATATTGTATATGTTATTTACAAAGAGCGACCCCTAGAGTTTCTTGCTCGTTTTTCTCAGGGGAATCTGCCTTACGAATGAGCGGTAGAGTTTAACCATTGTGACGGTTTCAAGTGTAATAATGCTTACCTATGAAATAGAGATTATTTTGAATTTGAATATAGTGTGGTGACGTAATTACGTAACAAATAAAATTATTATACAATATACAACTCAATCGCTCCCAGTCAAATTGCGACGAAAGACGCAAAAAATCTATGCGAGTGTGTTGTGCCGACTTGTGTGCGAGATGAAAAGGTGTCGAGTCGTCTGCGGTTGGAAAAAGTAACAAAATCAAATGTAGTAATTGAGTGCCTTTTCATAATTTTGAAAAAGCACTTGTTGGTTAAACAGTTGCCGAACAGAGAGGACTTCACACTCGATTAATAGTTTGCGGGTTGGGTAATCAGAAGGACAAAAATCCGTGAGGATTGATAGATAAATGGAGATAGATAAATAGATAGATAGAATCTTTATTCACCACCCATTGACTTACAATTATATGGACGTCGGGTCCGCGCTAAAAAGTGTCCGAACTTATAGGGCGTTAAAATACTATACAGAGCGTCATTCACGCTTTAGTCTTCGTTTGTTTGACTGACAGCGAAGCAAGCAAAATTAGACAGTACCGCGATAACATTACAATTTAAATTCAACGTTTTAGCTTTTTCATATTCCTTTACGTGTCACTACGTTTAAATAGGTTGACTTGGGACATTTTTTTTCGTGGTTTGTGTATTAGACCCGTCGTCCATTTATTTGTAAGTCAATGTCACCACCATGACAAATACATACACAGACACATGATACAGACATTAACTTAGACGTAACACAGTATTCTACTAATATCTCTCTTGGTAACCCATGGCAATAAAAAGACACTGATTCTGACGCTGGTATCCTGCCAGGACAAAGACGCTACTCATAAACCCCAATACAAAACCAATTTAATTTCATCCATCTTATTTGTTTGAGTTTTGGGTTATAGATTGGGTTTTATCTCTGCGTGCAGTCCATCTGTTACCGCTTGGTGTTGGTGGTTCGTCTTTTACGCACTTATTGCAAGGACATAAAGTCTTTTCTACCAGCTCACACCGTTTCCATGTTAATCAATGTGATATCTTCAAAGCCAAATCATGCAAAAGCTAAGCGTACAAACAGCACCGTGGCATTCCACCTTGAACTCAATTTAAACCCAACCAGTTAATCCTATGTAACTGTCGATTAGGATGAACCCGTGTAGTTAAAGTAACTGCCCGAGTCCAGGTTAATGGAGGGTTTAAATGGCCAGGTTAAGTTTGGGTTGTTACGTTTAAACTGCTTCTGGTTATTTAGGCAAATTGATGTATGTTGAGCGTGGGCATTATTTCTATATTGCACAGGGTGTAACAGACATCTTCATCAACATTGTTGATCTATATCTATAAAGTAAAATACTGTATACTTAAATATATTTAGATCATCGAGTATGTTGCGGGTCCATCAACTCCTCTCATGAGATCCACACTCCATCTACCTTGAAAAGGTTATAACCCTAACTAGCCGTGAACAGGTTCACGGCAATGAAATGGCAAACTTCCGGTCCACAAAATTTATTAAAGAAGTAAAGTTTACAGAAAGGCTGTAACAATATAAAGGTAAATGTAAAAAAACAGGTATAGCAGTATAAAACACTCTCTACACTTTATTATTAAAGCACTTACCCCTAAATGGGCCGAGAAACTGAATTACAGAAATAGATACATGAAGGGTGTAGAATTATAAATTATTACACATGATTAGCTTATTAACAGCTCTGACTGTTGTGGCGGTCGAGCTGGGAGTGACCGTGGTACGAAAACAACATGAGAAAGTGAAGGAAGATGGAACAATTCAAATTTAAATACAAGTAAAATAAAAAAAAATGATAAGAAACAAGAGGAGAGAGGCGATACAAAGAGTTGAGATGACGGTGTAAGGAGGTCACACCGTCACAACCTGGTCACTAGAACCGGCCCTTCGTGGAGCTAAAGAAAGGCAACAGCGCCTATAGTTGTAATTAGTTTGAAATGTATTTTAACATAGTTGTAAATGTTTGCTTTAAGTTTATTAACAGGCATTTTTATATGTAATTTATGACGTGTGCCACCGCTCCATTCCTTTTTTAACCTTACACACAGTAAAGTTGTTATCACACAGCTTTGGTCTTTTATTCCATATATTAGGCCCATTATGTTCCTGAAACAGAGTATATAACCAGAAATTAGACGAAATTAGGGCCATCCATCACTGGCAACTCTTCAGGCAAAGATATCACTTAAATATCAAGTCTCGTTTGCACTGAAATCACAAACTAGAAAACGTCTCTGTATATTCCAAAAAGATTCTGTATTTACTTTAATAAAGATAATATATCTAACTATGGAGGGCTGTTTCATTCGGTTGTGTAAGAAAAACAGCAAAACATCTAATTACAAAACAAACGGAATCACTTTTCTTAGGTAATTAAATATTAAGTAATTTTTCAATTTTCGTCCACAAACAAATGACCACGTCTTCGTATATTCCAAAAATATTCTGTATTTGTAGTAATAAAGATAATATCTCTAACAATGACGTGCTGTTGCATTTGGTGGTGTGGGGAATAACAGCAAAACATCTAATTATAAAACAAACGGAATCACATTTCATCGGTAATTAAATATTAAATATGTAATTTTGCAGTTTTCGTCCATTATAGCAAAGCTCAAGTTAACTGGTCGATTTGAAGTGAAACAGTTGACGACACCCGTCAATTGTTTCGAACTCGGGCTGGCCAATCGGAGCGCAGTTGTCACAGTAATGATATGGCAGAATAGTTTTCAAAATTAAATGACATTTCGTCGCTATTTCTGGTTATATACTTGATGATTTACATAGATAGATAAATTGAGGTTATCGGCGCAATTGTAGTGAACCCACATTCCATTTTCTTTTCTACAATATTACTTTAAATAGTTTCCCAAAGTGGAACCTACCGCCCCCTAGTGGGCGCCGAAGAGTCGTAAGGGGGCGGTACGGGCCTCGGAAGCAATTGAGAGCGTTGATGCTGTCCAGGGGATGCCACCGCATTTGAAAAACAAATCTGAATTATCTATTGTATGAACTACACTACATATATAGTTTTTTTCCAAGAGATTTTTGTGTTAATGTAAAAAATACGTGTTTTCAATTTATTATTTTTTGTGGTGGATGTGTGTGGATGGTAAGCCAAAAAATTTAGGAACCTATGCTTTAAATTATACTATAGTATTTTTTTTTATTTATTTTATTTATTTGACAATAAGTTTAAATATACAGGTACAATAAAATAAGGTACAATAAAAGCTAGAAAGTAAAACTAGGATTAAATGATATGAATAAAATTGGGTCCCCGCGGCAAGGTACCCAAGTTGCTGGCAACGTTTCCTCTTTGCGTTGCTATGCTAATGCGTTGGACAAGCGTAGCTGCGGGCCCTTGGATTTTCCAGACAAACTATTAATTGTTTGGATAAAATTTTATACAGACGAAGGGCACTGGGACCCCACGGACCAAGGGTTTCACTCCAAAGGCTGTAAATAGGCAGTCGGAGCCGAGGACCTCGTACTAAATAAATTGTTGTTTTATACTTGGACGTTATTTTTAACAGACTTCAAAAAAGGAGGAGTATCTCAATTCGACTGTATGTTCTTTTATTTTTCTTTTTTTTTTGGATGTATGTTACGCGATAACTCCGTTATTTGTGAACCGATTTTCATGATTCTTTTTTTGTTGGAAAAAGTATATTATATTCAAGTATATTGAGGGAAAAACGCCTTGAACTGGAGAAATAGCAAAATCAACCATTAAAATAATTTCTCCTAATAATTGCTCCTAAATTAAAGTTAGGCGCTATTTGTAAAAATTAATCTTCATGCGTGAACAGCCACCCTTAACGGTGGATGATTTTCTTCAAAATGAAATGGGACCACTATGGAAGTACCCTCTTTCCAACAAAAAAAGAATCATGAAAATCGGTTCACAAATACCGGAGTTATCGCGTAACATACATACAAAAACAAAAAAATAAAACATACAGTCGAATTGAGAACCTCCTCCTTTTTTGAAGTCGGTTAAAAAGCAAGAATGTAATATGGAAACCTCTTATCATTTTAAATAAAGTCTGGATGTTGTTCAATTTTATTAATGTATTTTAATGCAAGACTAATTAATGCATTCCTGTATGTCTTTAAAATGTATATAAAAGTATTTTCATTTTTCTTATAATCTATTTCACCGACTAAGTCCGTAAACGTGGTTGGATAACGATATCTTTTAATTATATTTTTAACTCGAATGTTCTGAATAGTTCGGAAAGCGCCCTTCGATTCAAGAACGGTATCCAACCGAACGATTCGATTAATATATCGAAGAGTTCTGAATGGTTTTGCATGCACGTCACTATTTTACATACGTTGTATCTGTTGTAAGGAAATGTGACCGAATATTTATACTTTCTTTCTTTCAGTGAAACGTACAAGCGTTGTTGTAAAAATACCCCTCAAAACGAGGGTGTCCCAAAACTTTGTAAAACAATAGCATCTTGTTAACAGGATGTTGATTTTTCCGCTTTACCGGACACCCTGTGAATATTAATGGCGCGAAGTCATTCAATTTGTCAAAAGAATTAAAAGATGGCCAAAGAAAAAAAGAGGGGTGACGGGACTAAAATAAGAATGGAAGCTATTAGAGCTTTATTTCTCGTTCCATTTTCGCATCGCGGTAAGAAAATATCGAGAATTCGTCGGCTGTTTTAGAGCAATACCTATTACAATAAGATTAGCAGTAAAGAACCTTGAGAAAGAGTTTGTCCAGGGAAGTACTGCCACCTTACCTATTTCTGCCGCCAAACAGTATTGCGTTCCGGTTTTGAAGGGAAAGATTACTGTTGAAATTACAGACACATGAGACTTGTCATCTTATGTGTCAACGTAGCGGGCGCAGTGGCAATATCTCTTAGATCTGAGTGGCACTGCAACTGTTATGGACAGGCGTGTCGCTTACCATCAGGCGCACGAGTACTTGTTCGTCCCGTCACTTGATATTATAAAAAAAAGAACAAAATAAAAGAATAGTTAAATACCCGGCAGTATCCATTAAAATCTGTGTAATAAGCTTTATCTAGTTAATATGTTTATTATTACTTATATGAAACCAAACGTCTTTATCACCTTTTCTCTGGTTCCTGGTCACTTGTTTTCAAATTTTGAATCGTTCTTTAAGGGCGCGTTCCCACTATGTCGTCACGATTTATTATCGTTGGACGGCTGTCGTGTCTAGCCTGTTCCCATATCACGACTATCTGTCGTGGACGATTTTTTATCGTTGAACGACTGTCGTGACTAGCTGTTCCCACTAGATCGTGACGACAATAGGAGCTGCGACAATCTGTCGTCACGTTTTTATCGTGACGTTTTTTTATCGTCAGACGACTGTCGTTCCCACTGTGACGACAGTTTGTCGTTGTGACGATAAAAAATCGTGAACAACAGTTAATCGTGTCGTGCTATATGTGAACATGTTCATTTAAATATACAAGCCACGACACTGTAAACTGCACGACAATCTGTCGTCACGACATAGTCGGAACGCGTCCTAATTCGTTTGTCTCTTCATTCTCACTTATCAATGCGCGATTGTGAATTATTTCGATATTCGAATCGATAGTAATTACTAATCCTGTCATTCGAATGACAAGTTAGTAACCTACTAATTTTCGTATTCGAATGATCATTCATTAGTAATCCATAGATTCCATAGAGCACAACGATACTCGTGATCACCTGGCCCTCTCTAACATAATGATAAATACCGTAAATGTGACGGGGACAGGGATATTTTGATATGGACATGGTGAATGGTTCCGAGTAGTTACGACATAAGCAGACTCGGTGCTTCAACAAAATTGTCCCATAAAAGCATTGTATGATGCCCTTGTAAGGAGCGATAAATTTACACGACATTTATATGCAAAAATAAATGTTGTTTACCCCTTTTATCCACTCATGTATCCAAGTTTGTTTCTACTCGTCAGGGTTGGTTATAATAGACTAGAAGTACGTCGAGACTTCGCAATAGCTCGAATTATTTTTAAACTACTTAGAGGGTTAATTTTAACCATAATATACTGGAAAGGGTGTCTTTATGCGTGCCGAATGTTTACGTAAGGAGGCGACGAAAACCGCGGTTGTTGGCAGTGCCGCGCGGCCAGACTAATCAGAGCCAGAAGGCTCACACGAGCTCTGCAAATCAAAGTCAAAGTCAAAGTCAAAGATTATTTATTCCATAGGTAAAAT
>NW_020655147.1:0-20260 GCF_003589595.1 Hyposmocoma kahamanoa
TGATTTTTAAAATTAATATGTTGGTCAATATTTATACCCAAATATTTGAACTCTTGGACGGATTGCAGAGCGGGGCACCGGCATCCACCACGATTACAACTAACAGGAGAGTCATGAGCAATGAGTGTGTGGCCAATAGTAGGCAGCGAATTAGAGCGCATTCCAAATACCATATATTTGGTTTTTTGTGCGTTTAAAGTTAACAGATTACAGTTTAACCAACCTAGGATAGAGTTGAGTCCTATTTGAGCACATTGAAAAACTTCCTGCCAAGAGTCAGCTTGGAACGAAAGTGTTGTGTCGTCAGGAAAGGATATCACAAACCCATTTGGTAACTTAGTTTGGCACAAATCATTTATAAACACCAGAAACAGAGATGGCCCTAGGATACTTCCTTGGGGCACTCCATACGATATTGAGAGTTCGTCACTGGTGAAGTTTCCAATTTTAACTTGTTGTGTACGATTGGCAAGATATGATTGAAATAATTTAAGTGCGACTCCTCTTACCCCGACGCCCTCAAGCTTTTTGAGTAAAAGTGGGACCGAGATCGTGTCAAAAGCCTTAGCAAGGTCCAGGAAGATGGAAAGACACTTCTTCTTATTGTCCAAACCGCGAACAATAAAATTAACTAGCTCATGAATAAATAGGTGTATGAAGAGGGTAATACATTTATGAGAAACTTAATTATAATAGGTATTATCACCAAGAGAATACTTATTGTATTTTGTAAAAATAAATATGGTTTACCATATTATTACTTAAGAAAAATAAATAGTATAATATTGTATGTACAGGTTCAAGAGCACGTCAAGGTTAAGATTTAGATTTAGACTTAAGATTTAAATCCAACTCAATGCCGCTTTCAGTAAGAACAGTCCAAAGTACAAAGTGTCAAGCTTGATGTGCTTTCGACTGTACCTGAACACTTAAAATTAAAAGAAGGTGAATTTGTAAAATAATAACAAAATAGCCTTGAAGTTAAGAAATAAATAATATTTATAATAAAAATAATATTATATTTTTATATTTATAATTATTTTTCATTTTCTACATCACAATCTATTCACTAAAGAATTGGGCATGGCTCTGCCATGCTTTATAGCTCATCTTGGCTACTACTGGTAGATCCTCATCATCACGTTGCGCAGCCATATCACCTGGTGGGGGTAATTTGGCATTCAATGCAATGTTATGCAGCGCGCCACATGCAATTACTATTTTACTGGTGACTTGGAGATGTTAATGAAGTGTTCAGTGCTTAAGTAAACATCTTCAATGTGTCTTCAGCAAGCCAAAACACCGTTCAATACAATTCGTGGCCTGGATATGACGCCTGGTGTAATTCTTTTCTGGTGACCCTGATGCAGCATTTAAGATAGGCATCATTAGCCATCTAGAATCACCTAAAACAATTAGGATTGTTTAAATTAACAATTAATCATAGGAGGCAGGCAGTTGACAATTAGTTTGTAAAACTTAAAGCTGTTTTTGTTATAGGCCTAAATGCTTAGACTACCAACAAAACGTATAGATTATGCAAAAAGTAGTTATGTATAAATGTACCTTTTTTTTTCTCTATGGCGGTAGAAGTAAAAACATCTTAAGTTTGAGCTCCTATAATAATTTTAATAATTAATTACTTACACATAATCAGTGAGCCTAATTGCAATCATTTCCAATAATATAAAGTGTCTGAATCTAGATCTAGTGTTATCTATGCTGTATATGTGCAAATAATAGTGTTTTAGTACACTGTCCTGTCCGGTACCACTCTCACTACAAAGGCACTATTCACTGTGGGCTACACATCATATAACTATGGCCAATTTCACTACAGTTTTAGAGACTCAACTTTCTCTTGAAGCCAGGTTATTTAAGAAGATGAATGAGCTGGAAGCACAGTGAAAGGCCACCTCTTCACAGCCACAAGTTGAGAACTCACAGTCACGTTTGTGGGAAGAATTTGGTGAACTCAAATCGGAGGTGTTGTCCATTCTACTAATATTGCGAGAACAAATATCTCAACTTTGCAAATCTGTTGATGACATCGAAATGCGGCACCGTAGAAAGTATCTCCTTGTAGGCGGCATCCCAGAGACTGTTGAAGAGAACCTTTCCCAGTATGTAATAAATATATTTAATGATAAACTGAGCATGAATTTATCACGGGAGAAGCTTAGTGTTTGCCATCGCTTGGGCAGTTTGACGGGCAACAAAAAGTGCCGGCCAGTGTTAGTGCGTTTCACTGAGCATTCATTGAAAGTTGCTGTGTGGAGTAAGAAGACGGCTCTCAAGGGTACACCCCATACAGTTTCTGAGTTCCTAACTGGTCAACGGCAGGCAATGTTTATCAAGGCACGTTCACGCTTCGGTATCAAAAGGTGTTGGACGATGGATGGCAATGTTATTGTCAAGCTAAAGGATGGCACCAGGCGGAGGCTGTTCACTGAAGGTGATCTTTCGGCACTTGGTGCGACGGAGGATGAACCTCAACCAGCCAGTAAGCGACAACAGGCTACAGCTGTGGGGCCCCCTTCGCCGGCATTTTCTCCCGAATCGCGTACTAGACCTAAGCGGACTGTCAGGCCAAAAAAGTGATCTCTCTTTTCTATAGTGCTCATCATACCAGGTACTTTTGATTGTAATTTGTTTTACGTCGTAAATCTGTTTTAACATGTCTTACTTATTTTCTTTTTGTTTTGTTAGTTAATGACGGTCTACTAATATTTTGTTTTCTGAATCTACCATCACAAATCTTGTTTTTATTCCACGTTTTTCACTGCTACTTTGTTTGTTGTGGTCTGTCAATATGACATTACTTTTTTTATTATTTTATGCTTAAACTCTTGGACGAAGTATCTTAAACTGTGGCAGTGGAATATTGCATTGTGCCTGGTGTGATCTCTGTTTTTATTTTAAAGTTTTTAGTTTGTGAACGTGTAGTGTTTTTACGTTAGTTTGTTTACGTTTGTTATAACCTTTGTTATAAATTTATTTTAATTTTTTTTTTCTTAGTTATGAATTACATATCCTTTGTTTATCATGGAGTTACCTATTCTATATTAGTCAACCGGGCGGGACAGGTATTTAGATAATTATTACTATTTTGTTTTAATTTTTTTTTTTTTAGATATTGTTACGTTATATTCCTTTATTTATTATTTATTTTAGAGTTATATATCTGATGATGATTCTTTTTATTCCGCTTGTGACATTAGTTTTACCTCCACAGCTAGCTCTTACTCTCAGTCTGAACCTGAAACTTTAAGTACCCTACTGCACAATTCACTTAAAATACCTCATTGTTTTAATGTCTGTCATATTAATGCACAGAGTATACCCTCTCACTACACTGACTTCCTTGAAACTTTCTCATCTCCAACTTCTACTATTCACGCCATCTTGGTTTCAGAAAGTTGGTTGAAACCTTGTCTTTCTTCTCAGTCCTTTTCTCTGTCTGGGTATTCTCTAATCCGGAATGATCGTACTGGCAGGAGGGGCGGCGGTGTTGCCATCTACTTGCGCAGTGACATTCCTTTTAAGTTACTTTTATCGTCTTCCTCTGCCTGCTCTGGTTCTGCAGAGTACATCTTCTTGGAGATTGCAGTTAAGGGTACTATAGCGGTTCTGGGTGTAGTCTATTGTCCACCTTCGGCAGATTACTTCATGCAACTTGAGTCCGTTCTTGAACCACTTTGCACTGATTACAGACATCACATAATTATGGGTGACTTCAATACGGATCTTCTGTCTAACACTCCGCAATCCACTAAGCTTCTTAATATTGTCAAGTCTGTGAACCTTTCAATCTTGCCATCTGAGCCTACTCATCATAACCCCTCTTCCAATGATACACAGCTTGACTTAATCATAACCTCTCCTGACTTCGTTGCTGGTCATGGTCAGTTGCTTGCTCCTGGATTTTCAAAGCACGACCTTATCTACATGCAATACCGATTAAGGCCACCGAAAGTTAAACCCCCTTTGGTATGGATGCGTAATTTTGGTCGACTTGACCATCACATGCTGAGGAAGGATGCCGCTGACCTTGATTTCTCTGGGGTGTATGGTGCTTCGTCAGTTGTTTTGAAAATCTCCAACCTTAACCAGTGTTTGATCAATTTGTACGATGCTCATGCCCCACTACGGGCTGTTAGGGTTAAGCGGCCTCCTGCTCCTTGGATTAACCCTCAGCCA
The DNA here is from genome assembly GCF_003589595.1 of Hyposmocoma kahamanoa. Lineage (NCBI taxonomy): Eukaryota > Metazoa > Arthropoda > Insecta > Lepidoptera > Cosmopterigidae > Hyposmocoma > Hyposmocoma kahamanoa. Next base: position 4,201 of record NW_020655147.1, read on the forward strand.
CTTACCACTAGTTTTGCTTCCGTAACCACTTACCACACGTCTAGGAGACACCTCGCATTGAATGCCTCAATTATGATTAAAATTTGAAGATTGTGGATTAATTCAAATAAAACAGTAATTTACAATGTATAACAGTATTTATTACAAGAAAAAATACGAAATAAAATCAATCTTTTTGGAAACATAACAAAATTTCTAGTTACACCTCTAAATTATAATAAAAAGTAACGACTTATTTGGAAATGAGATCAAAAATAATGGAACCTATAAATTATACATTTTCTTATAATTATCTAAAGTTTGCTATATTTTACACATAAAAAAAATATTTTGGTGCCACTATTGTCTTTTTTTTTTCAAAATTGCAAGGTAGTTATTTAGCGATTCTCGCGGCAGTGAATGCACAGCTTATTTGAGCATTCGAGACATATTGAAACTTTACAATTGAAACACAGGTATTGTGTCTTGCGTTTTTTCTTTGGGTCACAAGTGGAACACACCTTACGTATTTCCAGCTTATCACAGCTACCACCTGCAACAGCTGGTGTGTCTGCTTCATGGATTTGCAGGATCCGACGGAGAGCAAATTTGAGGTCCCGTTGAATATGAATACTTTTTACTCTGCGTTCCATGTAAGGTCTTGTGAGTTGTTCTGCCAGCATCTTGATAAAGTGGAATCTGGTTTCTTTCTTCTGTGCTTGGGCTGATAAGCTTACAACATAGGCATTCGAGGTCGACACGTCGAGTAACCTATAAAATATGGCCAAAGGCCATCGGCGTGTTCGACGGGCCGTAGAATAGTTTGAGCATCTCTGATCAAGCAAATCTACACCAAATTTAGTGCTATTATAAAATAATATAATCTCTGGCTTCTTTGTGCTGTCATCGACCTCTGGTGAATGGTGCATACTTGAGAGCATTATAACCGCTTTATTTGGTTTGGGAACAAACGATGCTAATGTGACATCTTTTGTAAATCCAAACAGACAAGATTCAGTGTGTCGATAACGAGAGGGCAAGAATTCTGATGGTATTTCTCGCTGATTTTTTCTCAGAGTACCCACTAATGTCAGTTGTTTCTCTTTTAGTAAATCCGCAAGCTCTAGGGACGTGAACCAGTTATCTGTGGTTACGTTTCTGTTAGACCCTTCTATTGGAGAAATTAGTCTCATTACTGCCTGTGTAGGTTTCTTCAGTCGGTTATATTGTGAAGGCAAATTTAGGCCATCAGAGTCTTTACCTAAGTAGATATATGCATTGAGAAGGTAACCAGTCCTTGCATCTGTAATGCATAATATTTTTAGGCCGTATTTGGCTGGTTTCTTTGGCATGTACATCTTGAATCGGCACCGTCCTCGAAAGGCTAATAACATTTCATCCACACATGCGTAGCTGCCAATCGAGTAAACAGCTTGGCACTGTTTGATGAAGCTGTCAAAAAGCTCTGAAATAGGTGCAGAGGCGTCAGTTTCTCGCCGTGCCGCTCTTGTAGTAGCATCATCAAAGCGTATAGTGTTTAGTAAAACTTCAAAACGACTTTTACTCATGATACACCTCTATATTTCTCTGCCGCTACCATCCGTCTTATACCATGATGTATAATGTTCCCTATTTTCTTTGAATATGGCAGTGTAGAAAAGTAATCCAATGAATGCTTTTAGTTCTATCAAATCTATATCTTGAACATTAGTTTGCTTATTGTATTTCGGTCTTATTTCGCGAATCTTTTGGTTGGTGTGTTGTACAATTTTATTCAAAATATCATCAGTAAAAAATTTACTCCAGATATCAAGTGGAGTAGAAGAAGCGTTTATAGCCGTTCTGTACTCTGGCTTTACACCTTCTTTTTCCAGTACAATATTGTGTTGTAATGTTCTGGAACGAATTATCGTTCCAGAACATTACAACACCTCCACATTAGTGGAGGCTCAGAAGACCAACGAAATCGATTCTTGACAAAAAAATTCTTCTTTCTGGGACGAGACCTCAACTCTAACAGTGGCACATCATCGTCTGATAAGGTTTGAACAGACGATACGGAAGGCGAATTTCTAGTTTGAAGATTAGTTAAAATTGGTTCTTCCTCACCTTCAATTTCAGAATCGGAGCTGCTGATTTCTTCTAGGACGTGGCCGTCACCAACATCATCTTCAACATCACTAAAAACTCCATTTACCAGGTCCTCTTCATCTGACGGAACTTCTTCTAACCACCTAGCAATAAGCTCGTCATTAGCAGCCATTATTCACCTAAAATGAATAAATAAAAGTTAAAATATTATTTAGAAAATAATAACGTAAGCACTTACCTCAGGTCACACAGACCCCTGCCGATGTTTGGATACTTACCTTGGCTAACCGCGGGCACCTGTGACGTCGCCGGTGGCTCACGCGGTACTGACGAGCGCGGGGGGAAGGTACATGAACGCGCGAGAATGAACGATGCGTTCGCGCCGAAATATTAACAAAAATAACTTCAACGGTGTCTGAGAGACCTGTGGTAAGTGGTTAAGGGTTAACAGGGGCATTCGTATGGCTATGACTAGACGTGATCGATTGTTTCGGGTTTACAAGCGCGATAGGTCGGATTGTAATTGGACTCTGTACAAGACTGCTCGTAATAGGTGTAATGGGATGGTGAGGGCAGCTAAGCGTCAATATTTTTATAATAATGTAAGTAATTGTTCTCCTGCTAATGTCTGGAAGTTTCTCAGAACTCTTGGCTTAGGCAAATGTTCTGCTCAACCTGACTCCTACCCTTTTGCTCCTAACGACTTCAACTGCCATTTCTCGTCTGCTCCTTCTTTAGATCCCTTCATTAAGGCGAACACTATTCGACTTATTGCTTCCAGGCCCATTTCTTCTTCAGTTTCTTTCTCTTTTTCACCAGTTACAGCTGACGATTTGCGTAAAATAATTTTTTCTATTAAGTCTAAAGCCGTAGGATGTGACGAGGTGAGCAGAGTGATGATTGTCAGCATTGTTGATCAAATTCTCCCTGCTATTGTCCATATCATCAACTTCTCCTTGCAGTATGGTGATTTCCCTCGTGCCTGGCGTAAGGCATTTATTATACCTTTGCCAAAAATATCTTCTCCTATACAACTTAATAACTTTAGGCCTATCTCTATTCTTCCTTTCCTGTCTAAAATTCTAGAATCTGTTGTTCATAAGCAAGTGTCTTCCCACACATTTTCTAACAACCTTCTAACCCCTTTCCAATCTGGGTTTCGCCCGGGACACGGCACAACAACTGCCCTACTCAAAGTTGTGGAAGACATTAGGCTGGGCATGGAGAAGCAGTTGGTCACTGCTATAGTTCTCGTCGACTTTTCCAACGCTTTTAACATGGTAGACCACGACATTCTGCTTGCCATCCTGAAGTCGCTTAACTTCTCCCCATTATCACTAGACTGGTTCTCGTCCTACCTTCGTGATCGTCAACAAGCTGTTCGCGTGGGTCCTAAAGTCTCCGATTGGCGTGATTTGGCAGCTGGTGTTCCGCAGGGTGGAATCTTGTCACCGCTTTTATTTTCACTTTTTATTAATTTTCTTTCTTTCTCACTTAGCTGCTCTTACCACTTTTATGCTGATGACTTGCAGATTTACGCGCAGGCATCTGCCAAGGCATGCTGCATTAATTAAGCGATTTCTGACATTAACAGCGATTTACAATGTGTTAGTGCGTGGTCAACTAATTTTGGGATATCTGTTAATCCTTTCAAGTGTCAAGCAATTATTTTAGGTGGATCTAAACAGATATCCAAGATTGACCATACTTCGCTCATTAAAGTAGTTTATGAGAACTCGTCTGTTCCATTCAGTTGTAGTGTAAAAAACCTTGGTCTTTACATTGACTCCTCACTAAGTTGGACCTTACAGGTGTCCGAGGTTAGTCGTAGGGTTACTTCTTCTTTACGTTTTCTAAACCGCTTTCGACATTTTCTTCCCATTAGTACTAAGATCCTGCTCGTCACCTCCCTTATATTCCCACTCATTGATTATGCTGATGTCTGTTATCCTGATCTCAACGAAAATCTATTAGACAAGTTGGACCGCCTGCTCAATAATGCTATTCGTTTCATTTTCTGCCTTCGGAAATTTGATCATGTTTCTTCTTTTAGGTCTCAACTTAAATGGCTCCCTATTCGTCAACGCAGACAGAAAATAATTCTCTGTACGTTGTACTCCGTTCTTTTCAATCCCCACTATCCAGAATACTTGAAATGTAAATTTCAGTATCTCTGTGACTCTCATGACCTCCCACTTCGTTCCATGAATTCACTATCACTCACTGTACCTCTCTTTCATTCTGGCTTCATGTCAGATTCTTTTACTCTCCACTCGATACGGCTCTGGAACGCTCTACCGGACGCCATCAGACGGTCTCCTAATATATTTTCTTTTAAAAATAATGTTCATGAGCATCTTCTAAATTGTTTGTCACAGCAATAATCATCATCATATTCTGTTATTGTAAGTATTTTGTATATGTATAGTATATTTGTATGTATGTAAGTGTATGTATTATATTATTAAGTAAGGTATTAGGTTAGTTTGTTATATATATAATTATGAATTTGTTTCATTTATTTTAATATAACCGTAATATTCTGTTTATTTACCGCGTTCGTGAATTTCGTTTTTCTCAGAGGTTGACTGGTAGAGAATGCTTTTAGCATTAAGTCCGCCTTTTGTACCCTTTGTATTGTGGTCAATAAAGTTTAATAAATAAATGTTCAATTTTGTTCCTTACCTAATAGCCTGTTTGTTCACCATTTTGATGAAGCCCAAGCATGTATGGTTCCACTTGGCTGGATGACCATATAAGAATCATGTGTGGCTCCACCATACTTAGCATCGACATTTAAAATTTTTAAGTTATGATCACAAATCTGTAAAATAGACAAAATTGATGGTTGATACAGAGATAAATACCTATGCTATTCAAATTTTACGAATTAAACAAAGTAACTATATAATTAACTTCAGCATGTACCTTGTACAATTTCAGATTTATATTAACCCTTCAACTAACTGTACAAAAATCACAGGACAAACAATTTCAATTTTAATACTAAAATTATCTTGTCAACCAATGAAATGTGTAATAGGCTAAAACATTTAATGAGTGGTATACTTTTATAAAAAAGATGCTCATCTACCACGGACTTCATGCAGTCAATGCACCCTATTACACCAGATAAATGAAATCTTATTTGGAACCTGTAAATTCATTAATAAAATTGATAAAAGTGAAATGGTACAAATACGTTATCATTTATGGGTTATTTTACTGAAATGTCACTTACCTCTCGGCTTAACTTGTTGCGTTTGTGGGAACACCCATTTACTTATATATATTCGGATGATTGAGGGCTTCCACAACTTGCCTAATGCAACGACTAGTTGTTCGCTGCAGCAAATGTTGCGAGACACACACGATCCACTGGTAAGAGCCTGTCGCCAAGAAACTCAAGGCACAAAAAACCTACAAAAACAATATTTTTGTTATCATAACCTCTGGTGGTTGGTATCCATTAATATTACACTTCATATTACAGCAGTAGGCATAATTTCTTTACCTTAACTTCCAGTAGAAATGCTACGGTTCCTCTCAAATAGGTATGGGCCCGTAGGTGGAGACAAATGCTCGTTTATCCAATCTAAATGGTTCCCGAAACATATAACCGGCATTTCGTCGATTTGCTCCAAGGACCGCCGAGAAACGTTTCTTTTTTGACGCCTGAGCCACACTTCTTCATTATGAGCAGCCCACAAGAGTCGAAGCGAATGCATTTCAAAGTTATTTATAAAAATTTGCACAAACACAACACAAAACTTCACGAGCTGATTATAAAATCGCCATTTTGTTTCGTTTTCTACAAGGTGTTGGCGATCGCTTGGTAATCGATCGATGGAATAGATAGCGAGCGTAAGCGATTGTCAAAATTGTCACTTTGGCTACGGTTTATATGGGAGTTGTCGAACGAGGTGGACGTTTCGTTTGATGGAATAGAAAGTGATTAACATTGGCTACCAATTTATCGTTCGTTACGCTACATCACGTGACATTTCGTACGCTTATGTCAATCCCATACATTGTCTTTCTATTCCATTGGCGATATCGCTAACAAAAAGACACGTTGGCTAGGCCCTCAGTTTCATTTAAGACGGACAGATATTTCTGGAAAATGGTCTTTACCTTATTTTGCAAGTCGTTACTCAAATGCCCAACGTTAAATTCGAATAGTTCTGGAAGTGTGGAAATTATATTTACTTGTGGCTTGATTTTCTAATTAAACGACTTCCACATGAATTGGTAATGGTTTGTACATCAGGAAATTGAACTGCATTTATGCCTATAATAAGATCATGGTAGAAATTATTATCCCTAGCTACATATATATCAAGGTCTAACAAAGTTCTTCAAATTGAACTGGTACTGTGATTATAGCGAATACATGAAGACTGTCTGGTCCTATTCCTTTCAAATACTTAGATATAGGTATAAAGTGGCAACTTAATTGTCTGGCAATGGATTCTCTTATCAAGCTACAGCTGGCGCCGGTATCTAAGAGGGTCTTGATGGCTATGCCCTTGATAGAAACTTGAGTAAGTTTCAGTTCTGCTGGCCTAAAAAGCATTTACTTTGTTAGTTGGTAGCGGAGTTATATTTTTCCAGCTTCAACTCGTTGCTTATGATAACAAACTGACTCAGTATGACCGACCTTCTTACAATATGCACAAATTGTTGAACGAAAGTCGTTAGATTTTGGCATTTGGTTAGGTACTGAAGGAGGGACGTAAGCACACAAGTTTCGTGGACATTTAGATTGCAAATGACCAACTTGATTACAAATGTAACATTTTCTGTCTGTAGGGTACTTCAGTCGTTTAGATACAGTTGGGCATTCATTATCTAAATGTCTTTTCTTAGTTTTTACATAAGTCGAGAGTAGCGTAATTAAGGCAGATGTTTTAGCAACGCCACTATTTAAGGAGGCCATTCGAACCACCAATGCCACCGCAAATTAACTCGATCAGCTGGGCTTCGGTGAAAGCAATCTTAGTATTACGAAGTAATCTAATTTTATTTCTAGCATATTCACAGTAGTATTCAACAGAGTCCGATGTGTACAAAACCGCCTTTCGCAGTTTCTCGGACAAATTTTTCTTTTCAGGGTATGCGTCAATAACATCGGCGCGTAAATTTTCCCAGGTTCTACCTTCTGCAGGATCCCAGGTCTCGAACCAGGTTAGAGCAGAGTCCCGAAGGGCCTTACCGGCTTTCGCTGCTGTTTAAGGCTGCTCCACTGGAGTTCCTTGGCCAGGGCCTTGATGCTTTCACACCAACTCGCAGCTCCGCAGTCATTCTTATCAGGATCGTACTACGGTAGCGCGACATCATCATCCCTTTGGTGGGAAGTTGACACAGCATCGCGAATCGATTTGAGAAAATCGCTTATCACGTCGGTATCCATCCTGGAAAATACAATTTAATAATTATAATTTATGTCTTAAGGCTTAGTATCCCACACTTCTGATGTTAGAAGATCCATAGAATTATTACTAAAGTACTAAACTCTATTATATAGGGAAGTCAATTATCTAAAGAATTCAAAAGCAGATTTTTAGTAAACCAAGTTTTATTTTAATGTAGGGTAAAACAAAATATCAATGAACAGTATAACAGTAAACCTAAGCAATTAAAACCAGAATCACTACCGGAAACATAATTCAGTTTTAATCAATTATGCCAGCATTAAACTAACAAAAAAAATGTTACAAGTGATTTAAAAATAACAGGTGAAACTAACAAGTGAAACTAATAGCACTATTTCTAAAACTCAAGGATTCGTTTTAAGCACTGATATGTTTTAATACAAAATTATAGCCAAGTGCTAAAAAAAATAATTAAAATGGACAAGTGAAAACAATAAGTATTTATAACGGATTTCATACGTTAGGTACTGAATCTATACCAAAGCCCATTTTTACACCCTTCAAAACCTCCTTTGAAAATTTACTCATACACACACTATTTTGACCAATCACAAAACAGTAGTCGTTTACATTTATACAGTGCTGAAGATAATTAAAACGTTTACCTAATAAGTTGTTAAAACATATTTAAAGAATTGTAACTATTATATAAACCTCGTAAATGTTTTAATTTAGCAAATATCATCAATTTTATGTACCAAAATATCAGCCAATCACAGAACAGTATTGTTTGACTCACTTGGTTGAACATTAATTTAAAATGTTATACATTACAAAGGTGTAAAGATAATCTTCGTGAATACTATAATTAGTATAATAATTATATAATAATACAATTATAAAATAATACAAGATTCGCAGTTGTCTCGTTTAGCTAATTATCGTTAATTTTAGAAACCATAACATAATAGTCCATAAAAAGTTGATCGAAAACGGAACTTTTCGAAATGCAATTGTGAAATTGTTATAGGCAAATTGTGATGTAGTATTTCAAACAGTGAATTAAAATTCAAATAAGAATTATGAAACCATAAAAATGGAACGGATATTGTGTATTTTATAAAATTAACGTTTTACAAAATCTGTTGCAAAGCAGACTGATTTGCAGAGACATCTATATTTTTTTACGAGGAACCAAGTGCCAACTTATAGATAAATTTTACGCAGAATAATTTTACGCAGAATTTGTAGATGGCGTTAATTAATGCCAAAATAAAAATGCTATCACACGCACGTAACCCCTTACATGAACAATGCAAATATTTTAAAAATGAAAGCGAGAAGAGATCTGCACCTAGCTACACTTCTGTTTGGGGTCATAAAATACAAAGTTCCGCCTTATCTGGCCGAGAAGTTGATGTGGTCCCGCGACGTAAAAACTGCCTTCACCAGAGCATCAGCTTGGTCACTGGTCCTGCCGCGCTGTCGCACTACCGCATTCCGCGGTGGTTTCAAATTTGCCGCAGCGAAGATATGGAATGTTTTGCTGCCGCCGCCATTACGTAGTCTGAAATCAGTACACACGTTTAAAAGCAAATATAAAAAACATCTGTTAGATATCCAAAATAATGCAGTTTAAGTTAACCTGTTTTCGACTAAAGGTATTGGTCCGCGGCAGTAATCGTTCTCTTTGCTTTATTTGCGGGATGGAACACGTGCAATATGCGCCTATATGGAGATAATAAATTTGGTTGTTTGTTCCTGAAAAATGTCATTAATGATTCATTTTCTTATTACCGCAATTATATCACTTTCTTACTACCGCAATTATATTTCTCAATTATAGGTATGTATACTATTTCATTCTCATACTATTTAATTAATATTCTATTCAATATAAAATAAAATTGTCATACACAATTTTATAATTATTGTATAAAATTGTGTATGATTATATTATTATATATATAGTATTATATTCTACAATTATTGTGATAAAAATGGTACGTACCTGTTATGGTATAGGAAATTGCATGCTATTATGCGTAGTAAATACCTACGACGACGGAGGACGAAACTTGTTTACAACGCAACGGAGTAAGTTGCATTAAACAATACAAACGTGTGATCGGCGATGTGCCGGTTGTCAAATAGCGTCCCCACCCCTCCCGTGCGTCATAATTTTATTTATTATGTAATTACGTCACCACACTATATAATATGTAACACACATATATATATATACAAACGCCTGTCTTTTCGTTCTCTATTAATTTGACTAATCAAAATAAACAATAACATAATTATAAAATATAAAATATCCTTATTTCATAAATCATCTATCACTACATTTCACAAAAAAAAAGACTATTCTTCTTAACATAAATTACATTTTAATAAATGTATTGTGACGCTATTATAAGAATGTTAGTTTCTTTAAACGTATCTCTCAAAAACACTGGGGCATAGATTGCATAATTGTCCCAGCAGCACATTGTTTACCACACGACGCCATTTACCCAAAGCTAAACAGTTAAGCAAGTTAATTGCATAATATTGACTAGGGCTTCATACCTAATCAATATCCTTTAATCAAGGCCCACGCGCCATTTTACTACTAATATTAAGTAATATCCTAACCACAAATACATGACAAGACATTGCACATACACGCCCAAACAGTTTTGATTTCATTACATCCTACCTACTCTACACGTACAGCCGCATTTTTAACTTTTTTAATTTAGTTTTGATTTTAATTTTGTTCTAAGCCTTGTTAAGTTTATTATATATTTTTTTCCTCTTTTTTTTTTATTTTACTTGGACGAAGCGATATCATCCTTGTTATTTATTCGGCTTCACTGAAAAGCAGCGTAATGAGATGTTTTCACACGTCTCGTTATAAAAAAGTGAATGGAGACCATTTATTCTTTTATTTTGTGTTTTATCCTAAGGTTATTTTATTTTTTGTTTATTTATTTATTTAGTTTGTACAACTTACACTTACAGTACTTATAACTAAACATGTAAGTCATAGTCACAAAAAAGGTTGAGTCGATCACCTGCCAAAGATAGGATGCGGAATTTGGACCACAGAGCTTTGGGCGGTGACCGCCTCCAAATCCAGCGGATGTTAGAAATTTTGATTCAGTGTTGCTGAATACGTCAATATCAGTTGTTTTGCTTAAGGTTTCAATTACGGCCAATGCTTCGTAGAATGGTGTCCGTCTTAGTGTCACTGTGCGGGTTGAATGAAAGTTGAATAGAGGGTATTTGCGCTGACGAAGGACGTAGCGTGAGATTGGCGGGATAAGAAAGGAATTTGAGCCAACAGAGGAGGGTTAATTATACATCCTCTTATTAGGTTAAAAATATATTTTAGAAGCGCCAGTTTTCGCCTGATCTCAAACGATCTGTACGATACCATGCCCAAAATAAAAGGTGTAGGGTACATATAAGGATAGTACCCATAAAGTTTATCATACAAATACCTCAAAAATGATTTCTGGATTCGTTCTAACATTGCTATATAGAGTTTATTGTGGGGATTCCACACTGCGCACGTAGCTTCCAATTTTCTTCGAACAAAGGCGTTATATAAATTACAAATTGCCTGACGATGGTCAAAACATTTAGATTGCCGCTTGATGAAGCCAAGACTTTTCCAAGCACCATTACATATATCGATAATATGATCGTTAAATTTGAGTTCAGAATCGAATCTTACTCCCAAATCACGAACAGAGTTCACACGGTTCAAGGTCGTGCCACCGAGGGTGTACTCATTGAGGATTGGATCTCTCTGGGAATAAGACATCACTGAACACTTTTCAACATTCATCTCCAAGCTGTTGTCCCAGCTCCAAGCGAAAATGCTGTTATATCAGCTTGGAGTAGATCAAAGTCCGCAGTGCACTTCACCGGCAAAGCGAGTTTGACATCGTCAGCAAACTTAAGGCAGACAGAAGATTTTACAGATGTAGGAAGGTTATTTACAAGCAGTAAAAAAGGAGAGGGCCGAGACTGCTACCTTGCCCTATACCAGAAGCAACTGTATAAGGGGAAGATTTAAAGTTTTCGTATTCAACGTACTGCTTTCTATCTTGAAAATACGCACAAAAGAATTTCATTAACTGCCTCCGTGGCCGAACGGTTACCATGCCGGACTGCTACGCAGAGGTTTCAGGTTCGATTCCCGGGCCGGGAGAAATATTTGTATAGCCTACAATTATTTATCTCGTGAGTTTGGGTGTAATTTGTGGTTGTCTATGTGTGTGTCCATGGCACCCGCGACACAGGGTTTCCCTAGTGCGGGGCTATGTTGAGTGTGTGCGTTATTTATTTAATTATTATTAACTGAGTAGTAAATCCCGCAACACCCATTTTTATAAGTAATTGGTCATTGTTGACCCGATCAAAAACTTTTCGGAAGTCGAAATAGGCAACATCAACTTGAGTATTCTGATCCATTTTTGACCCTATTAAGGTAGTTAGATTCAGAAGATTGGACGTAGTTGAGCGTTGCGGCAAAAAACCGTGTTGTTCGTCACAAAACCATCCACGCAGCTGTAATGCTATATTTGTTATTATTCTATCACATATATTTAAATTAAAAAAAAAATAAAAACAAAAAGGCATATATTTCTCCATAAAACATAAGAAAAACACAATTGAGCGATGTGGACAAAAAGGTTAAAGACTCAGCATTGCCAATTTTCAGTCTTCACCTGTAGCTAGCTAGCTAACTGTTCACTTACTGCACCAAGCTAACATGCTGAGAGTACACCAAATAATAATAATGTCGTAAGGTTACCAAATACACTGTTTTTCTATCTTTCCTTCTATAATTACTACGTCTTACTCAAAGTACCTACACACCGCCCAGTTGATACAGACTCAACACAATTTAAAATAGATTGATTGTACAACCGTACTGTACCGTACCGTGTACTGGGAATCGTGTAACACAAAACCCGCAACCCGAACGCATGATTGAAACTAATGTACCTACAGTATGAATTATTTTGCAGTATCGGTATACGTATTGATTTGCGGTTACGACACCCCTTGGCCGACAGCGAGCTAAATTCAATTACAATTATTTCCCAACATTGGCACTGCTTACGACGGAATATCAAAACTCCCCAAAATAAAAATAGTCAAACTGATGTCGGAACAAAATGCGACACAAAGTACGCAAACGTCTATATCAGCTTGTAAAACTCGGCGGTGTTCAAAGCAGATATTACTAAATAAATAAAAACGAGTGAAGGGTGCAGTCGGGGCAGGCAGGTGCTGTGGGGTGGATTGGAATGCATTTCTCCATGTGGGAGAGCACAGCCCGACTAACTGTTTGAAATAGAGTTCGCTGCGGCCTGGGGATCCGGGCCCTGCCGAAAGTTTGTCAAGCAACAAGTTTTGCATATTTCGATTTTACACTCGTTTCGAATAAAAATCCGTTCACGTACGACTGGTAAACACACGCTTTTGTTTTAGAATACAATAAAATCCTTTTGTTTCAACAGCAGACGGAAAACAGAAGTTTATTTGTATGCGAGCAAATTATAAATATTATGAAGTCGCAGGTCACTAATGGTAATTACTACACTCTTTTCACATTGCAATGCAACTCCGACTTTTGTACTTTATGAAATTATGAGTCGAGTGAAAACAATATTAACATTACTTTTCACCAAGGTTCCATAGTATTTAAAATTATACGTACCTAAAACCTATTGTTTTAAATCTGTTACATTTTAGTAATTAAAAATTCTATAATTTGTGAATACCTATTTGTACTTTGTAGCTTCTAAATGCACTCCGCTGTGAAGCCGTCACCAACTTTTTTAAACTTCCAAACTTCTTAACAACCACAACCTCTTAAAACAATATTACTTTAACCTTACATTGACTTTTCGTACCATAACGCGCTTAAAGTAAGCCTATTGTAATGGTAAAACTATAATGTGTTATTAGCAGCTTTGTGACTATTCATTCACTCAGTTCGTACTATGACGGGACTTTCAACATTAAAGTAATATTGCTCTTATGTCAAATTTAGCAATCTTAAAGTAGTTACACGGATGCAATGGAAACATTATTATTTTCAGTTTTATTATCTTAATATTAATTTGTAATGATCAATAGTTAAGTTGAACTTATTTATTTACATATATCTCTAGGAAATAGGAAATAATTTCTTGTTAAATAAAAATACGCCATGTTTATTTCGTAAAATTGTATAGTGCCATCTATATGCTCCTTGACGAAGCTAACAGTCGACACTAGACTACAGTTCCGAATTCACAACGTGACTATCAAGACTCAGCTTGTTTTATTTATTTTTCTTCATGAAAATGCGGAAAAATTATTGAAAACAACGTAATCTTAATAGATTTTATTATTATCTACATACTTTCCTTTTTTTAACAATCAAAATTCTCTGAATGTAGATAACATTAAGACTTAACCATTATACTACGATAAGACGATTCGGAATATAAAAAAAGAGATGGCATTATATAGTTCACATAGCGTTATCTCTTTCCTGTTTTTAGTAAGGAATAGACAATATTGGGAAATCATTCGTTCTTTCCATCACTTTAGCAATAATACATTACTTGGTTGACAGGTTCGTCGTGGTACGAATATGAGTAATATTATAATAGATAGATAGATAGATAGATAGATAGATAAACACTTTATTCACTGATATAACACAAATACAGATTTAGCATAAAAGAAAAAACAAAACATGATTGTCATAGCAGTGAAACGGCGCTGACTCAGCATATGCCAAAGTTTCCTAAGGCGCTGGTTTTCAGTCAGAACCAACGAGAGGGATTAAGTTATTAGAAAGCAAAAATATAACGACTTTGAGTAAAGTTATACATTGACAATAATAATATACATAGTAAAGTGTAAATAGTGCATTTAAAATAACCTGCTTGACATATAAGTGCATGAGCAAATGTGAATATAATTACAGCTGTAGGTGTAAGTTATGACTGTAAAGAGGATTTAATGTTGTGTAATGTAATTAGTATTATAATATAATTATACACATAATAAGAATAGATCAAAGCAACAACAAAATTCGATTGTAGACAGACTACGTTAAAGAATAAAAACACACTACACAGATTTTTGAAGTGAGAGTAGGTGTTGCCGGTACAGTGCGTTGAATTTGGGTTTGGATGTCTCGTTGCGTATGGGTGGTGGAATATTATTCCAGCACTTTGAGGCCGAGTATTTGAAACTACCTCGAAAAGCTGTAGTTCTATGTTGTGGTACCATAAGAACACAAGATCGGACAGATCGCTCTCTGTAGCGTACATTAACACTAGATGACCACATTAGTTTATCATAAAGATATTCAGGTGTTCTAGTTTTTACTATATCGAATAAAAGTCCTGCATACAGGAGTTTTTGACGAGACCCGATATTTAGTAGATTTGCAGCGTTGAGATAAGGAGTGACGTGAATACGAGGGGTATAAAAAAAACAGAATCTGGCACATGCATTTTGGACACGCTGCAGAAGTTTGTGTGTTTTAGACAAAATGCATGGACCATACGACGTGATACAATAGTTGATCTTAGATAATATCAATGCTTCACATAGAGAAATACGCAAATCAACACTGAGAAACGGTCGAATACCGTAGATCACTTTTAACCTATAGAAGCAACTGCGAACAAGTTCGGCCACATGAGTGTCAAATTTAAGATGACCGTCCATAATTATACCCAAATTTCGGGCCTCCGCTACCTGAGCAATCTTCTCTCCATTAATTGAAAGAACTGGCGCATGTGACTGGATGTTTCTCACTTGTTTACAAGATCCTAGAATCAAAAGCTGAGATTTAATTGGATTCAAGACCAAGGCATTGTTCCTGGACCAAATAGATAAGCGGTGTAGATCCTCATTAATGAGGCTGGTACTTTCGGCGGTTCTATCTGGATCGAAAGACAGATGTAACTGAACAAAAGTACTGTCATCTAATTAATTATACGTGAACTAAAGTCTAATATTGATATACGGTTTCAATTTTGAGAAAAATCAAACTTTGTGTTGGATTCCGCATTCGGGACACGCTACTGTTGTCAGGTTTTAGACCTTTCGGATTTTTTTCCATTAGGTCAGAAAGATTGGGAAGATTTTGTGCTCTCCAGTTAGCTTTCGACCTATATTATACTCTCTGTAGATTTTTATTTCGATAAAACATTGGACTTTTGTGCATGGACACAGAAAATTGCGGCTTTGGAGAAATAACCCATAAAATGTGTTTAATTATAACAAATGCAGAAAACAGTGCGGCACAGTTGGCGGAGGTCAGGAATTCGGGTTCAGGTTTACAATACAATACAAAATTATTTATTGTTCTTTTCCACCTTAACAATACATTTTACAGGGTAATTAAACTAAGGAACATCATTCTGTTAAATTGCGAGGTGGAAGACTGGTGCCTAAACTAGGTTGAACCTGTACTATAGGTCTCCAGGTATCCACCACCGGATCTCTATGATACAATATTATGATGTTATTGAAAATACTTAAGATGTTAAGGGTACATTAGCGTGATGATATAGAAAACACACTAGTCATCTATTATT
>NW_020655148.1:0-17396 GCF_003589595.1 Hyposmocoma kahamanoa
ACAAAGTTTAAATAATAATAAAATAAATACACGTATAAAATATGTTCTACACATGCTAACAAATATAAAAACATAAATAATGTCACAAAAAAGAAGAAAATGCCTATTTGAGCTAAAATAGATCTAAGAAACAATTTTCTGTCGACGAACCCTATGCTACTAGATCAAAACAATCTAATGGTCGTATTCTAGAACTCTACTCAATGCTCAAGTCAGGATCTGAGTATGATTTCAAGCACTGGAAATATATTACGACCCTAATGGCAGGGACTTGAGTATGATTTCGAATGCTTTAAACCATACTCAAATCCTGACTAGAGCATTGAGTAGAAATTATGAATAACAAATTACTACGTCCACCAGACGGTTCTACAACAATCGTCCACCGAGAATAATTTAACCAGATTCAATGCCACAAACTGCATCAGGAAGCTCCGTGACGTGTCACACAAACTAGTCTCTACAAAAGTTTATGATCTGACGCCCACGTTTAGAAACTCTGAGAAAATTTATTCAACGTATCTACTGAAATGATCATAGAAAATGTCTCCTTTCAAAAAGACCAGGTTGCAGTTCATGAAATTGGCAAAGAATTACGTCACTATTTAGAAGGTTTAATTTTAACATTTTTTTAAATTTTAAAGTCTGCTTAATGGATGAATATAGTTTGGTTTTAATTTAAATTATATGAAATGTTTCTATATTTTTACTATTTTCGTTCACTACCTAGTGCCTACGAGGAATAGGGATGGTTTAATTATTATTGAATTTATACTAACACGTAATAATTTTAAATCTTTCATCAATATCATCATCATATCGGCCGGAAGACGTCCACTGCTGAACATAGGTCTCCCCCAAAGGTTTCCAGACCAGCCGATCGGACGCGACGTGCATCCATCGGTTACCTGCCGCCCTTACCAGGACATCCGTCTATCTAGAAGAGGGCCGTCCCAGTGAATGCCTTCCGGTTCGTGGTTTCCATTCAAGAACCTTTCTGTCACAACGGCCGTCAATTCTACGAGCTACGTGCCCTGCCCACTACTAACTTGCTAACCCTTCGAGCTATGTGGGTGACTTTCGTTCTTCTACGGATCTCCTCATTTCTGGTTCGATCACTCAGAGAAATGCCGAGCATTTCTCGCTCCATAGCTCGCTGTGTGCTTTGAGCTTTTCTATGAGGCCCATAGTAAATGACCACGTCTCAGAGCCGTAGGTCATCGCTGGCAACACGCGCTGCTCGAAGATTTTTGTTTTTGTTTTAAATTTTTAACATGTAGATAATCTTTTCCCTTGTAGGTACTAGGCAATAAACTAAAATAGAAAATGTAAGAACATAGAATGAAAGACTAATAATCAAGTTTAAGATTAATTGTTAATTATTATTCTTTTATGGAACAGTTCTAAGAACGACGTAATGTGGCACGCAAAGTGTCAATGATTTTGTTTTATTGTGTTAAATCACCAATATTATTCGATTTGTTTCATTATACTCATTGTGACCAAAGCCTTTTTCACAAATAGTGGTTCTTTTTAATAATAACCATTTTAAAAGCCTTGTAAATTGCATATGATTTTCACTAACACCATTTTAATGTTACCTGCTTTGGTTTAAAAAATACTCTTACAGCAACATTGAATTTCGTACATCTTCAAGAAGTTAATATTTAAAGGCCAAAAATGTTGTTAAGGAGCTCTAATTCATTTACGTCACTCTTAGAATACCGTAAATTGAGGGCATTTGTCGCACCGTCATACAAATTAACTTGAAAGGATTTTTGGGGTTAAAATCTCAAAATCAAATTGTCGCAACCCACATAATCGTCATTATGATTAGGACTATTCCAAATCCGAGTTTATTATTAAGAAGTCGTATTTTTTATAGGTTTATTTGCTAAATTTTGCACAAAAAAACTCGAACCGTTTCAGAGTTATGATTTATTTTCGTTTTTGCAATTTTTATTTTGGCTCCAGTGAAAAGCTGAGTTTTCGAGTGTTACAGCATTATCGCTTTCCTGGTACGATATATTCACATATTTTATGTGAAAATACTCTACTATTTAACATTTGATCTTTGTATCAATTATAATAAGAAACTAGTGGAGCACTTCCAAATTTTTTTTTTTCATTTATTTATATGTACAAAGAGAAAATAACAAACTGAATATAACGACAAAAAATGTTTTTTTTTGTTTTCATCATATCAAGGGACGGGACGAACAAGTCGTGCACCTGATGGTAAGCTACACGCCTGTCCTTAACAGTTGCAATGCAAATCAGGGCTTTAAATCGCAAAGACTGGCACTAACACTGCGCCCATCACCCTGAGACGTAAGTTGACAAGTCTCATGTGCCAGTAATTTTACCAGCACCCTTACCCTTCGTAACAGGAACACAGTAATGCTGACATTACTGCTTGGCGGCAGAAATATATAATTTTTGTAATTAATGCTAAAAATACAGCTAGTATACTTAGTAAGGATTACCTTGCGGAGATTGGTTATCGAGTCTGAAAAAATATCTACTGTTACACTATACTCGTTGTGCAGTCTGGACAGATGGCAGAGCGGCGAGTTGAGACCCAATTTAGTTCTTTTGTGTGGTGGTGACAGAAGAACAACGACCTTTTTACGGGGTATCGATGGGGAAAACTTAATTTGAACATTGATGTCAGTTGTGGGCAGTCAATCTTGTGAGTTAACAATTTGTGAATGAAGGCTAGATCCAACAGATCTCTGCGCTTTTCGAATGAGATATGTAAATAAGAGAGAATATATAAATAAATATTACATTAAATTATTTTCATCTTTATGTGTATGTGTAGATAGAGTGAGTTTTCTTTTTTACCTAAAACCTTTATTTATAATATCAGCATATTATAAATAACACAGGTCTAAAAAAGACGTACAGTGGATTTTTAATTAGAGATAACATACCGGCAACTACTATTGTCATTTTGAAATATAATGTCGCCATGTTTATTGTATAGTGATGTGTTTTATTCAGTTCTCAATGAAATGAAAATGAATCAGCCAAAAGAAACGTTCAATGTTTTGAAATATTAAACCGCCAAATAATACTTCCATTTTCCAGTTCACAAATTTTTGATTTCTTTTTCTAATTATTGATATTTTTAACCCTTAATTACTCGCGTGGGGTACATTTGGACCCCAACGCAAGTTTCAACGGCTTTATTTTCTTAAAATTACCACGTGTGTTGCCCACGCGCTTAGTAGCTTCCTAGAACAACACCCACGCCATAAAACAGTCGCGGGCATGACCTGGTAGTGTGCGGTTGTGTCTGTATAGTGCGTTTGGGGTACGCTCGGACCCCACGCGAGTGTATACGTGACTTTTTTGGAGGTAAGATTTTTATTATTTTTTTGTATTTCTTATTTTTTTTAGTTCATATATGAAATATACGAATATTT
This sequence comes from Hyposmocoma kahamanoa, assembly GCF_003589595.1. Classification (NCBI taxonomy): domain Eukaryota; kingdom Metazoa; phylum Arthropoda; class Insecta; order Lepidoptera; family Cosmopterigidae; genus Hyposmocoma; species Hyposmocoma kahamanoa. The sequence goes on from NW_020655148.1 coordinate 3,432, forward strand.
TTTGTTTCATTTTAGGGTCTCAAATAACACACAATGAGTTTCCACCAGAATCGTTCACTCAATGATCGGCAAATTGAAGAATTTTTGGAAGAGGAGGAATTTTTTGATAGTCCTTCTGAAGAAGAAGGCGAACAGATAATATTAGATAGCAACCACGAATCGGAATCTGCTCAAAGCGCTGTCAGTCAGTGGAGTAGTGAAGGTGAACTACCAGTGAATTTGTTGCCGGAAAATGACAGGGTACCCACAGTACATAGTAGAAAAAATTCTGTCTATGTTGGAAAAGATAAAGTAACTGAATGGTCTAAGTACAAGAACTAGTGTCAGAACTCGGAGCCATAATATAATAAGAGAATCCGCTGGACCTAAAGGACAGGCAAGGGCGGTAACAACATTCACAGAAGCTTTCGTGACTGTTTTTACTAAAGAAGCATTGGACCTGATTTTAATTTCTACAAACATGTATATACAGTCGGTTCAAGAAAATTTTGGGCGCGACCGAGATTGCAAGGTGCTATCTTCAGAGGAGCTATTGGCTTTCTTTGGTTTACTTTTAATGTCAGGGGTTCTACGCTCATCGCACTTGAATTACAAAGATTTGTGGGCTACGGATGGCACAGGGATAGAATTTTTTCAAACTACAATGTCTTGCAATCGATTTCTATTCATACTAAGATGCCTACGTTTTGACGACCGCAATACTAGAGAAGAAAGAAACAGCCTGGATAAACTAGCTGCAGTAAGAGATTTATGTGAGTTACTGAATGCGTCATTTCAGAACAATTATAGCTTATCAGAAAATGTAACTATCGATGAACAGTTGCAGGCTTTTCGAGGAAGATTTTCAGGCTTAGTGTATATGCCCAGTAAACCCAATAAATATGGGATAAAGCATATTGCTGTCGTGGACTCTGCATCGTATTACTTACATAAATTTGAAATATATGCTGGAACTCAACCTAATGGGCCATTCAAGCTTCCCAACGACACAGTAAGCCTTGTAACTCGTATGGTGGAAAACATTTCCGGATCTGGCAGAAACGTCACGATGGACAACTGGTTCACGAGTGTTACCTTAGCAAAAAATCTTCTCGACGGCCATCGTTTGACCATGGTTGGAACATTACGCAAAAACAAGCGTGAGATACCTTCGTCCTTTCAAGCATCAAAAGAACGTGCAATCTGTTCAAGCCTGTTTGGGTTTCAACACAACCTTACATAATGTAAGGTTGTGATGCTCATACGTTTCAAAACCGATGAAGGCAGTCTTACTTCTATCATCCATGCATCATGACGACAAAATTGAAGAAAGCGATAAGCGAAAACCTGAAATAATAAAATACTACAATCAAACTAAGGGGGGTGTTGATACCAACGATCAAATGTGTGCATCGTATAATGTAGGGCGCCGTACAAAAAGATGGCCAATGGTCATATTTTTCCATCTATGTAATGTTAGTGGTATCAACGCATACGTGATATATAAAGCCATGGTGGACCACAATATAACCAGGAGAGTATTCTTGAAGCAATTGGCCGTGGAATTAGTAAAACCACACCGAACTGCTCGAAAAAATATACCATATTTGCCTCGAACACTACAAAAACGCCTGAGGCAAGACGAGGAACTTGCGACTCCTGGCCCATCTACACTCTCGACTCCTTCAACATCTAAAGGCAGGTGTGTCGTGTGCCCAAGGTCTAAGGACAAGAAAACAAGGTCCCAATGTGGGAAATGTGTAAAATTCGTCTGCAAGGATCATTTAATTACATTGTGTACAATTTGCTTTGAAAAAAACAGTTCGTAATTTTTTTATGTTTACGTTATTTTTGCTTATTTAGTTTAATTTTTTTTTTATACCAAATGTTCATTTTTGTGTTGATTTTTAAAGTTCTTTAATAAAACTATCTGATTTTCTATTAATGACGTTTTATTTTCACTTTAAAATTGGGGTACGCACGGACCCCACGCGAGCGTTTGTGTAACTTTTTAGGCGCGAGTAATTAAGGGTTAAATCAAGTGGTGGGGTCAATCAAACTAGAGCAAAAATTATATATCTACTATACCAACCACGTTGTCATAAAGAAATTTATAGGAATAACAGCTTCAACACGTGTGTAATTATTTTCAATAAATTACCAAATGAAATTATATTGTTACAAGGACACTTTTAAATTACAATAGACAAAATGGCTTCTGACACATTGCTTCTATAGTAATAAAGAATACTGAGAATTTACAAATTCTTAACATTAATCTGAAACTATAGAGACTAAATTTTAAATCCCATTGTGCATTGACAATGTACCTAGTTTTACTTCAGACTTATGCAATTACTGTAATCTGGCAAATAAACCTATTCTATTCTATTCAAAATAAATAAATAAATAACAGAAAAAATTAAAGAATACATAGACTAAATGTAAACGAAATTATGTTTAACTGATTAATAGTAAAAATCTATTTCTTTGTTTTGAATGATTCTAATTGAGTGAGTTAAAGTGAGAACTTGAACGAAACACATCACTATACAATAAACACGTTAACATTATTTTAGTGATATTAATACCTGTCCGCTTTTATCTTTTAATTGAAAACCCGACTATAAAATCTGGGTTTGCCATTCTCGGTCAAATGGGTATAAAAGTCATGTGTCACCTTACACTGGTATTTCGAAGTGTGACCAAAACGCGATCTGAAAGCTTTATACATAAATTTCCGAATTGCAACATTATTGCATTCGATTTACGACCGAGTTAGCATTGAAATAAAGCATACAATAAAGTTTCTAGGTCGCCTTTAAAATGACGTTGCAACATTGAAACACAGTAAACAAGTCGTTATTTTTGAATATTGTATTGGAAATGAACACACGGCAGTAGCCACTAATTTCGCAATCCTACGTAACGCAAGCTTACTAATAAAGTTTAATGGCAGTAGAGCTACTAGTGAATGAGTTTGTCCAAGGAAGTGCTGCCACCTTACCTATTTCTGCCGCCGAGCAGTAATGTGTTACTGCGTTTCAGTTTCGAAGGTGAAATTATAGACTATACGCCTGTCCATAACAGTTACAGTATCAACTTTTAAATCACAAAGATCTGAGGGGGACTGCCACTGCGCCTCTCACTCTGAGACATAAGTCGACAAGTCCTAAGTGCCTGTAATTTCACCAGCACCCTCACCCTTCAAAACCGTTACACAGTAATGCTCACAGTACTGCTTGGCAGCAGAAATAGGTAAGGTGGCACTACTTCCTTGGACGAATTGTTTCACAAAGAGCTCTAGTACTACTATGATGTCTCAGGGTGACGGACGCAACGGCCGTGTCCATAAGATCTTTGCGATTTAAGAGTGGATTCTACCCCAGCTCGAATTTAAATTGAGTAGAGCGGCAGGATCACTGGCTTTATTTCAGAATTTTTTGGCTTTTTTACAAGCGAAATTACAGTCATTCGAAAAATATACATCAAATTCAAATTCAAATTTAAAATAATCTTTATTTCATAGGTAAGCATTATTACACTTGAAATCGTCACAATGGTTAAACTCTACCGCTCATTCGTAAGGCAGATTCCCCTGAGAAGAATGAGCGAGAAACTCTAGGGTTTGCTCTTTGTAAATAACATTTACAATATTTTTGTTTTCATTTGAAACATCAGAGATCGAGACTACCTCCATGAGCTAAACGGGTTACTACCACGGATTTTTGTCATCCAAGTACGCAGAAGTTGTATAATAACCTTTAGTATAAAGTTTTTGTTTCACTATAGTTTTAAACCTCGTGAAAGGCAAATTTTGTATATCAACCGGAATCTTGTTATAGAAGCGTAGACCTTGCCCCTTAAATGATTTTTTGACTTTGTGAAGACGACTATCAAGAAAAGCTAGTTTATTTTTATTCCTCGTATTAATATTATGTCTGTCACTATTTTTCATAAAGAAATTACTATTCCTGTTAACATAAATTAAATTCATAAATGTACTGTGAGGCTAGTGTAAGAATGTTAATTTCCTTAAACTTATCTCTCAAAGATACTTTGGGGACACTATATGCCATATACCATACGTGTTCTGTTTAGTTCAGTTGATTTAAAAAGAAATCATTGGTATGTGTAAAGTACCTATTGAATGTAGCGGTTTTCTTGTAAAATTTCGAGGTAAGTTTGTGTTTTTTTTGTACCGTTAAAAATTTTAGGAATTCATACCAAATAGTAATCATGTATATTCTCTATTTTACTACATATTTCGTCCAAAGTTATTACACAACACTTTCAATATTATGCGGAATCTACCAAAGCCTTTGAGGTAGATAGACTCTAGCTCTACAACTGTCAAGGATAGGCGTGTCGCTTACAACCAGGCTAGAAAATATACATTGATGGGCTCCAGCAGGCTTGACATGAGGGTTAGAGATATCTCTCTCTTCTCTACCGATTACGACGCACATCCGGGCACGAAGAAACAGGAAGAGAAACTCTATCGTAGATCAAATTTTCTCTACTTTTCTTTCTTTTCTGTCTTCTGCCGTTAGGGTAGCCAGATCTGATAAATCGTCGTAGCGAAATCGCTACGCGCTACGACGATCTGTCAGAAGTATATAAAATTTGGCTGTCGTGCTATGGTTGGAGAGAAATTGTCATCATTTGACATTTGTATGCGCGACAACTTAACCTCATGGCGCTTGTGCTCGCGCCTGCAGAGATATTTCGTAGTGACGTCATTTAACAGTTCGTAGAAGAGATAACTTTTTTCTTCAGGCCCACGCTAAGTCTGCTGCTATGAAAAGCGTGTTTTATTTTTCAAACAATAAAAATGTTCCTTCTTTTCGATCAAAGAAAACTAACGTGTATATTTAGGATTACGACGTCTTACTAGCAAAAAATTACGCCTACGCTTAAAATAGCACCTACGCATCCTTAGTAATAGACCGTTTGTTACACTAATCGGTCTTTTACTTAGCTTAGATATATCTCAATATTGTATTTCTGCTTGGAGAGGTGCAAATAGAACAACGTTTCTAGAAATTGAATGGAGTCAGCGGTGTTCGCTAAAAATAATGCATTTCAAAGCAACTACAAAAATGGCTACTAACTATAAATTACAACGATACAGAAGCACTCTAACAACAAAACTCAAAATTTTACAATTAGGTCTCTACAATAGGACAGAAAATGATAAAAAAAAAATAAAAACAAAACATAGCAATAATACTTATGTTAGATTGTCTATCTATGTAAATTAGATTATGATCATAATAAAAATATTGCACACGCTGAAGCGTAAAGTGAGACTGAGACCTCCAGTTTCAATTACTTAAAAGGATGGTCTGAACCTCCATTTTGTTATGCCGAGTTACTTAAATAAACACTTTTTGATATTGATTTTCTTTTTGGTTCCTTGTTGACATTATCCACTTCTCTCATTTGCAATAATGAAAACATTTTCTTATTATATATGAAATAAAGTTCTTTTCAGCATTAATCTCACTCCATTGCTGATTCAATGCAGGTTTGCAACTTCACACGTATCCAAGAACCTACCTAACCTACCGAACCTACCACTATCAGCGAGTTTAGAGAGAGAAGTATACAAACAAATATCAGAAGATACACTCAAGCTGTGAAAAAAAGGAGCTGTCTTCGAGTTTGTTGGTCAGTTTACTAACTGGGACATATTTTTAAGCGTCACGCGGAATCAAACCCCCATTGTTACCGGGGCAATGGTACACGGTGTTACTCGACTGTTTATTGGGACTTGTAAACTCGAGTACTTTCAAGATCTTAGCCTACCTGTGGAAAAAGGGCATGAAGTCTTTGTTTGAACAGACATGTCGTGGTCATCGTCACCCCTGGACATCTGCAACATCGGTGGAGTGGCGTAAGTGTTGTCAGCCTTTGAGAATTCTGTTGACTCACTTTTTGAAGAACCCCGTGTCATAGTGCGAAGGAAATACTTTAGTAGGAAGACAATTCTACATCTTGCAAATTCGAGAAAGGAAAGAACGTGCTGGTGGCGTGGTTTCAGAAAGACATCAAGTATGCGGGGATGGGCTCTACTCCTTTGGCAGGAGGTTCGATGGTCGAAACGTAACGGTGTACGTATGTACATGTAACAAAATTTTTTATAAAATATTTTTTTTTATCTATTTTTTATTGGGGCTTTAGCCACCTTGAGTGACTATGTCATCCTCATGGGAATACTGAGTTCCCTACTCAAGGAGGTAACCTATCACAAACTCGAATTTATTTCTTCGGAAATAACGTTTGTTCGAACTTTTATTACACCGAAAATCGAATTATAACGAAACCGTTGTTCTTTCAGGGAAGGTTGAATGTTTATCGCAAAGACACGATTAGGTTCGGTTAGGTTAGATTAAGTTCCCAGGAGGAGGAGAGCCACTACGCCGACTATAGGGCGGCGCAAGAGGAGCTCCGAGTCGGCATAAGCCGGGCCCAAGATCTGGCTCGACAAGGGTTCCTGGCCACATTGGATGGGGTCCCCTAGGGGCGCCCGTACAAGATGGTGCGCAACAAGTTGCAGCACCAGGCGACCCCGCCGAGACGATGGATACGGAACTCCTCGGTCAAGTGGTGGCTGGCCTATTCCCGGAGGGGGATGAGAGTTTCTCTCCACCCTCCATGGCTCCGCCGATTGCGGAGTCGGAACAGGTCGATACAGTTCCTCCGGTCACACCGGAGGAATTAAAGGCAGCAGCGGACCGGCTCAGGGCCACAAGAAAGGCCCCCAGTCCAGACGGGGTGCCAGGGAAAGTCCTGGCACTTGCGTCGGAACACCTGGGAGAATGCGTATTGAAATTCTTCGTGCTACTCGATGAGGCGGGCAAGCTCTTCGAGCGAGTGCTCGCTGCCCGCATCATCGAGCACCTCGACAGGGCTGGGCGTTCGACCATCAATGTCATAGCGGAGCTAAGGGGACAGGTGAGGAGGGCCTAGGCGGAGCGGGGGATTGTTGTGGCGGTGTCGTTGGACATCACCAACGCGTTCAACAATCTCCCGTTCTCCGCCATCGAGGAGGCCCTAAAGTTCCACCACCTGCCTCAATATCTGAGGCAGGTGGTGTCAAGCTACCTCACCGGGAGGAAGATCTCCTTCCTTGACCGGAACGGGGAGATGAGGGAGCGGAGCATGTGCCGCGGGTTCCACAGGGCTCGGTTCTGGGCCCGCTATTGAGGAACCTCGGGTACGACTACGTGCTCCGAGGATTGAATGAGCAGGTTCATCCATGACATGCTCGTAGATTGCAGACTTGTTTACGCGACGGTGTTTGACATCAGCTATATGTTCTTTGACGCGGGTACAAATACTTCACTTCGTTTATCCAATATAAGAGAGACCGCACTCACAGTCAATATTCATTTATATTCACCATCCTAGCCAGTTAGCAGTTATCCCGCTTCTCCTCCGATGACTCGCCTTAAAATAAAAGCTTTATTATTATTTATTGCTTAATTAATCAAATGGGTTCCTAAAACTAAAGTTAACCGTATATATCCGGTGTAATTTACTCTAAATGATAATTAAAAGCATATTTATTTCCTTTGACTGAATGGGCTTTTTAGTATAGAATTTGTTGAGAAAATCCGAAGCTTTCTATTGACACGTGGAATTCTCATTCCGCATTAAATAATGGATGGTAGCCTAAGTCCTTTTACTCACTAATTAAAGAAGCTGTCAGTAAAGGAACGTATTTATAAGTAGATTTAAGACTAAGTCACATTTAGATAGGTGTATCCATTGACTTACAAATAAATGGACGACGGGTCTAATACAAAAACCACGAAAAAAATGTCCCAAGTCAACCTATTTAAACGTAGTGACATGTAAAGGAATATGAAAAAGCTAAAACGTTGAATTTAAATTGTAATGTCATCGCAGTACTGTCTAATTTTGCTTGCTGTCAGTCGAACAAACTCTGTATACGATTTTAACGCCCTATAAGTTCGGACACTTTTTAGCGCGGACCCGACGTCCATATAATTGTAAGTCAATGGGTGTATCGTATAATAAGATAAGTAGGGCAACTCCCATCTGTTTGGCCTATACGTCGTTCGGAGCGTAGGGTTGACACATTATTATTTTAGTTGTACCTAAAAGTTGTAAACATAGTTAAATTTATATATTTATATATTTTTTTTTTAATTACTGCACTAGTTTGTTATAATTATTAATACAAAGATCGAACACTTAGAAAAAATTCCTTCGATCCGGCCTGTTCCGAACCAACGTCTTCTAGCAAACCGTGGCAGACGTGGCAGCGGACCTTACGAATTTTCTTATGTGCTTGTTGCATATCTTTCTTTTGGTTTTTTAACGAATTTTTGCCGTAACGCACTCTGTGAGATATCTATTTCTTCACTCAGCCAGGTGCCTTTACAGTTACCAGCAGCTGACTCAAGATGCTGTAATAATTGTAATTAAGTTTATTGAATGACAGGATATTTCACCACTATGATATTCAATTAAGTATTTTTTGTGCAATTACTCATACTAATTTTTAACCGACTTCAAAAAAGGACAAGGTTCTCAATTCGACTGTATGTTTTTTTTGTATGTATGTTACGCGATAACTCCGGTATTTGTGAACCGATTTTCGTGATTCTTTTTTGTTGGAAAGGGGGTACTTCCATAGTGGTCCCATTTTATTTTGAAGAAAATTATCCACCTCTAAGGGTGGCTGTTCACGCATGAAGATTCATTTTTATAAATAGCGCCTAAACTTTAATTTAGGAGCAATTATTTTAATGGTTGATTTTGCTATTTCTCCAATTGAAGGCGTTTTTCTCTCAATATACTTTCAGTAGTGAGAACCGATTTTTATTATCTCCAGTGTCAAGGCCTGCATAGTGGCGAACTAGGGGATATTTCAATAAAACTTAGCAAATAGACATAATTCCACGTACTTTTGAGGTCGGTTTTTTAGTACTCTGTACTTAGATCATTCATAATTATTAATACAAACAACGAACACTTAAAATTTCCTCAGATCTGGTTGGATTCGAACACATAATATTTTTTTAAACATAATTTAAAAAAATTGGGTGTAATAGTACTCTCGTGCTATGTTCAAAGAACCTTTGTTAAGTAGTATTTACGTATTGATATTATACCATCGTCGCGGATTGGTATCTCCATTATGGGAGTATGAATATGAAATGCTGAACAATTTTCAACAACAAGATCGGAGATAATGGCGTACAAATGAGGAGGCCCACATTTAACAATCGATGAGTAGAGGCTGAAAAAACCCCGGTGGCAAGGGATTTAAACCTAGGAATTTACACGACCTCCGTGATTGAGTGGCCTGCATACCTGTTTTCAAGGTGTCTTTGAGGTTCCAGATTCGACCTCCAGTCGGATCAATGTAGAAAAAGTACTTAAATTGTCTAGGATCTGAGTGTTTGTTGTACTGTCATCAATTTCCATAACACAAGTGCCATCGACCATCGACCTTTTAATAGAAAAGTAAGCGATCGCTCTCCGGGCTACAACCGCTAGGTCTTAAAACTGGAAAGTCTATTAAAATAACATTTCCGACGTAAAAGATTCACCGTCTACATCTATAGATGTTACAAAACAATGAACCGTAAACCAAATTTGCTATATATGAATACATATAAACGTTTAAGTGAGTTACAGAGACTACGTATCTTTTAACCGAACGCCGTCTAGAGATAAATGAGGCAAGAAGTGTGAAGAAAGATAAATGAAGCAAGAAAAGCGGTGGCTGTCTCGCAAAATAATGTGATTTGTGTGATTCAATTTACAACATTTTATTCAATTAATTATTACAATTACATACAATCTTTACTCAATAATCCGAAGCAAGTAAATACCATTAATAAGTACACTTTAAAACAAAGATCTGCAACAAGTACATAGAAAAATTTGTAAGGTCTGCTGGTTCGTTCCGTAGCTCAGTTGAGAGAGCGTATACAGTAACTGTACTGTATAGCGAGATCTCTGGTTTGATTCCAGCCATTTTAGTAATAGTAGTAGAGCTTCTTGTGAACCTGGACTCTGGGTATGGACTCGCTGCTGCTTATAGTAACTGCAGAGACGAACAAGTTCATCTACTCCGGTAGTATGTGGCCGGAGCGTAGGTTTCTGGGAACTGGAGAGATGCTTCAGGAACTCAGAAGGTAAGCGTCAGCTCTGCCAATATAGTGGAGATGAAGTAGTGGACTTTAGAGTCAACGGCTTGCAACCGTTAGTTGTGCAATGCACAACGAGAAGTAAGTGTCCCAATAGCCCCGGTACCTATCTAGAAAATAGCAAGGGTACTGTACGTGCACCCGGGGTCGCTCATCCGAGGCACTAGTCTCTTGAGAACCGGATGAAATCCGTGACAACGGTCTATAACAACTCTGTCCACGGGCTTATCCGGGGTCAGGACCTGAGCATATAAAATCACTGTGCTTGCACAGGTTATCGTGTCCCGCATAACCAAGGGGTTGATAGAGAGAGTCACTATAATCAAAACACATGTCGAAAGATACGGGACTGCACTTTTCCCAGTTAACGCAGGGATCTGAATTACAAAACTGCCACTTCTCTGAACGACTGGAAATTTGATACACTTATAGAAATTCATCTGATGCTCCAGCCGTGACAAACTGTAGATTACCCAAATCCAAAACTACTCACAGTAGAACAATCATGATTGAGCACATTGAATTCGTCTCTCTCAGTAGCTGGCTTACAGATGGTGAGTTTTAGGAGTACCTACACTGTTTAATTTTTGTTTCATATTTTAATTGAATTAATTATTTTATGCTATTTATTGTAATACATTATGTAGGAAGTACTTTCGTAGTACACTGGGTTTAGATGGCCCATCCGAGCCCCCAGGCAATAACTAGAGTTGAATGAATGACCTCTTCGGCCTACCTTGTACTATTCGGCCGAATACCGAATACCCCTATGCAGGAGGAACACATAAAAAAATCACAGTAAATTATCATGTAGTTAATATTTTTTGAACCGACTTCAAAAGAAGGTTCTCAATTCGACTGTATGTTCTTTTTTCTCTTGTTTTGTATGTATGTTACGCGATAACTCCGACGTTTGTGAACGGATTTTGATGATTCGTCTTTTGTTAGACAGAGGGTACCTCAGAAATGGTTCCATTAAATTTGAAGAAAATATACTACCTCCAAGGGTAGCAAACTAAGGGATGAGTGAGTTTTGAGGTCGGGTTTTTTTAGTACTCTGTATTGAGATTATTATTATGCCAAGTGACAAGACGCAAAGGACAGCAGGGTAGCTATCCGTTCGTTGAGAGAGGCCATGGTGGAACGGACGAACTTGACCTTAAGGTTTGTCTCTCAGAGGGGAGATGACAATGTGGTCAAGTTCAACGCCACCAAAACGCAGGCCTGTCTGTTTACTGCTAAAAGGAGTCAATTTGATCTGACTCCCACTTTTCGGGGTATATCTGTCTCTCTTACCGACAGCCCAGATCTCCTTGGCATAACATTGAGCGCAACCGTTAACTTTGGCGCTTATATTGAATGTAAAGCACAAATTGCAGCCAAAAACTGGGTATCCTTAATAAGGTTAAGCGATATTTCACGCCTGGACAACTCTTAACTTTATACTAAGCACAAGTCCGATCTTGCATGGAGTACAATAATAATAATAATTCATTTATTGCATGTCACATACATAGCTAATTTAAGATGTTAAATTTGGCGTTGGGCAGATAACATGTGACGCCCTGCAAGGGCATGGCAACTGCAGAAAACCGAGTTCATACTTATAATTACAGAATACGTCGTTTATAATATTACAATAGCTACATTATTAATTTTTACAATGTCATTCTTTACTTTACTAGTCTTGTTACTATATTGAATTAAACTTATACATTTAATAGTTATTAATTAATTAATTAATTAATTAATAAAAAAAGTACTGCAGTCACTTGTGGGATGGCTCAGGGAATATCAACTTGAGGCTCTTGATTCGATTGGGCGCAGAGCCAGAAGACTTATTGACGACGATAAGCTCGAATCTAAAGTTCATAGCTTAGCCCACCGGCGCAAAGTTGCCCGTCAGTCGATTTTTACAGAATATACTTCGGTGAGTCAGTCAGTTGAGCCATGAGCTCATCCCGCCCGCCTTTTTACCATCGGACATCCAGACGTACGGCGGGATATCATCCTTACTTGGTCGATATTCTCTTCAGGCGTACTAAGCGCTTTTCATCATCTTTTATTATGCGCACAGCCCAGGAATGGAATTCCCTGCCTGCGTCTGTATTTCCGAATTCATACAACCCGGATATCTTTAGGGTGCGACTTCATCTTCTGAGCAAGCTCGTTCCATCGTAGATGCTATCTTTGCTCCAGAGCTAGGTAGTAGTCAAGAGCTAGTCCATGTAATTTTAAAAAATAACGTTCAGACGGGATGGGATGGTAAGTGACTCGCCGTGTGATCTAAGGGGGATTGCCCCTGCGCTTGTCACCATAAGATACAAGTTGACAAATCCCTTGCGCCTGTGATTTCACCAGAACCCTCGCCCTTCAAAACCGGAACATAGTAATGCCTACTTTACTGCTTGACGACAGTAATAGGTCAGATGGCAATACTTCCCTAAACGAACGCTTTCATAAGGAGGTCTACTTCTACTAAAAACTAATTAGTAGAGGTACAGCGTCTTGAACCCCGCTGTAAAGTTGCCTGCTAATCGGTATTCTACAGGATCTATCACGGAGAGTGATATATCCTGTATGATGAGATGATGTCATGTGATGAATAGCAAAAATCTGAGGGACACTGTCACTGCGTCCGTCACCCTGAGACATAAGTTGACAAGTACCATGTGCCTATAATTTATATGTAATAATTTAAAAATAGGTAAGGTGGCATTACCTCTCAGGACGAACACTTTCACAAGACGATCTACTGCTACTAGATATTAATGCTGAACGTATATTGTAAGTTCGAGAAAGCACGTTTTTTAGTTAGTTATCTAAAAAATCAAACCATCATCAACTCCTTTATACGTCGCACGGCTGGTTACGGGGTCTCCTTTCAGACGAGAGTTTAGGCCATGGTCCGCCACGCTGGCCCAATGCGGGTTGGGGACTTTACACGTTTTTCGAGAGTTATGAACCTTCCTCGACGAATAGGTTTCAACATTATGTTTTCTTCCACCGACAAGCTCTGCAGCAGCAGCTTGGGAAATTTCAAATTAATGTAAATATAAAAGATCAAAGAATTGAATGAATTCTATCAAAATCAACCAATTAATTATTATTTAAATGAAATTATGCTTTTGGAAGTTAAACTGGAGTGAAATAAACAATTACTTTCTTCATTAAAATGTCAAACTGAATTTATAAACTCAAAAATTTGATTACCTTTTTTGTTTCGTTGTACAAAGTTATTTATCATAACCGAAGTGGAGAATTGACATTTTTCGTGCCTATTATCGTACGTGCGTTAAATAGACCGAATTGTTTGACCGAATGCGGCCACGCTTCTAGCCAAATATTCAAAAATAAATGAGACTGTCAATGTAAAAGTAGAGTGTGGTGGTGGAGGGATTTCAAATTAGACAAATTCATTTTACCTCTATACATTGTAACTGCCTCCATGGCCGAATGGTTACCATGTCACGCAGATGTCCTGAGTTCAATTCCCGGGCCGGGAGAATTTATACGGCCTACATTTATTTCACTCATAAGTTTGGGTGTAATTGGAGATTGTCTATATCCATGGTACCTGCGATACAGGACTTCCCTAGTACGGTCCTATAAGTGTGTGCGTTATTCATAGGAAATGAAACTATTTTTCCTGATTTAAATCGTGTTTTTTCAAACAAACCGACGTTCAGTCAACCGCGACCATGGGACCTGTAAAGGGCCCGAAACGTCGGTTTGTTTGAAAAAACAAACAAGTCTGCAGTCTGCGAGCATGTCATGGATAAACCTACACATT
>NW_020655149.1:0-14734 GCF_003589595.1 Hyposmocoma kahamanoa
TGGTTTTTGTATTAGACCCGTCGTCCATTTATTTGTAAGTCAATGTTATGACAGTAATAATTTTGTCATAGCAGTAGAGCTCCTTGTGAAAGAGTTCGTCCAGGGAAGTACTAAGCCAAGCAGTAATGTGAGCATTCCTGCGTTCTGGTTTTGAAGGGTAAGGGTGCAGTTGAAATTACAGGCAAAAGAAACTTGTCAACTTATGTCTCAGGGTGACGTGCACTGTGGCAGTGCCCCTCCGATCTTTACGGTTCTGCAAAGATTGGAGCTCGGTTCTGTTAAGCTGTGAGTGGCGTTGCAACTGTGTGAACAGGCATGTCGCTTACCACCAGGCGCACAGTTAGTATAGACTAAATAGATACAGGCTCAATGCTCAGCACAGGCCTTCTTTGTAAGTTTAAAGAGATTAACGTTCTTACACTAACATCACAGTACATTTATGAAAATGTTTTTACGTTAGTAAAAATATTAGTTTTTTTATGACAAACCGTGACAGACATAACATTAAAACGAGGTATAAAAATAAAGTAGCTGTACTTGACAGTCGTCTTCATAAAGTCTCAAATTTGCCATTTACGAGGTTTAAAACAACAACGAAACAAAAACTTTATGATAATTGTTTGTTACACAGCTACAAAAACGCGTGAAAAGTCTGTTTAGCTCTTGCAGATATTCTCGATCGAAGATGTTTAAGTTAAATGTTGTAATGATAAATGTATTCAAATGTGTATTTACAAAGAGTTTCTAGCTCATTTTTCTCACGAGAGTTTGCATGGTCTCGAAGGGACTGAAGAGGCCTCTTCTAGCAGTGCGAGTTTTTCTAACTACCCGCACTTGGTCTTCATTATTTATTTGTGCACTAGTTTTGTCACTGGATCGACACACAACAATCACGACATCCGACGCCTTGTCGCGTATACTCTCCTCGTTTTGCGTCGGTGTTAAAACCAATGAGAAAAAAATGGTAATTTGCCGCGTCTAAGACGACGCATATCAAGTGAACAAACAATACATTAACATTGGTTGTGTAGTTAATATCGTTACCTTGTAGTGTATTTATTTTTTTGTTCTCAAAGCATCTTTTTGATAATTATCAACTTAGTGACCTATTAGTGAACCCGCAATAAAAAGTGATCTGATGACGATATCTGCACAAAACAACTCACGCTTCAAATGCGATTACTGCTACATGATCATTATCTCGGCCTTCCTTTTTACATTTAATAATTATGTTGTAATTATACGAAGCTTGCTACGAAACAAAATGCGTAGCCGCGTAGACGTCTACGCATTTTGATAACTCCAACAAACATGCTACGATTTTGAGCCTGGTATTCATACACAAAGAGTGAACACTAGAGTTTCCACGAATTAGCGGTAGTGTAATTT
Organism: Hyposmocoma kahamanoa; assembly: GCF_003589595.1. NCBI lineage: Eukaryota > Metazoa > Arthropoda > Insecta > Lepidoptera > Cosmopterigidae > Hyposmocoma > Hyposmocoma kahamanoa. The sequence continues at coordinate 1,390 of NW_020655149.1, forward strand.
GGTTACATATGAAAGGGAGAAGATATTTTTGAATTTGAGGCTAAATTTCCAGTTTTTATAATAACTCGTCGTTTTGATACAGGTGTGCAGGGATTTTGGTTATAACCGCAAATAATACAGGACAAAGATTAATAGAAGAAAATTTATATTTAAATTTTTAATTTATGTAATTTATATTTAAATCTACATGGCTAAAGTTTATTACAGACATCTAAACAATTTTCTACTCGCCAAATATACTGATATTTGCGTAAAATAAATTAAAAAAAATAAAAATAAAAATAAAAATTATTTATTTCAGACAAATAAGCCCGTGTTAGTTTGTGTGTGTAATTTAATTACCTATTTTATAATTTAAAATGTAATTGTAAGCAAACAAGGAGTATGTACATCTCGAAACAATGAGTGCGCATGAAGGATTAGTCAGTTGGTAGTGGCGGGTCTATCGAGCTACACATTTTGTAACATGTAGATCGATATATCGACCAAGAATGACCGAAAGAAATTGTAAAGACTTACAAAAAGTTTTGTCTCATTTTGAGTTGAGTAGATTGCATTGATGCAATCGCGCGATTGTATCGATGTAGTCGCGTGTTTGTATCGATACAATCGCTTATAAATCACAAGTGTATCGATGCAATTGCGCGTTTGTATCGATGCAGTCGCGCGATTGTATCGATGCAGTCGCATGTTTGTATCGATGCAATCGCTTATAAATCACAAGTGTATCGATACAATTGCGCGTTTGTTCGATGCAATCGCCTATAATCAACCACTGCAAAGGTGTATATATTATATAAAGATATATAGTATATTCCGCTTACTAATTATTGTATTACTAAAGAGAGAAACAAATTAAGTAAAACAAAAAATACCTTAAAAAATTACAAAGATCTTTAGATCATGCAGCCTCATTGCAGCCTAGTCTTTTTTCAAATTTTTTAAATTCGTATATGATAACCATAGTAACAATTTTATTCATATTGTCTCTACTCTGTCATTGTGTAGTCAGAACATTCTGTTGCTTATTAATATATGATATTGAAGTGTTGTGTCTTCACCGCACATCGGTTAAACAAAGTACACAAAAGACTCACGGGAAGCTCACGTCGTTCAATTTAATTTTAAAATAATTAATTAAAATTCATTAATAATTTACAGATTTAATTTTTAGGCTTATTTGCAACACCCTGTTTGGGTTATGTACGTACAATATTATATTTTATTGTAAAACCTTTTTTATATGTACATGCGCATTTTTATATGTACATGTGCATTATGAGATAAATTAATAAATAAAAATAACGTGTTTAGGGAACACCGCATCTGGTACGCTAGTATAACGATATCGTTGGTAACAACATACAATTAATTAATTAGTGTAAGAATGATGTGTTGTAATTTTCATTCTGTATTTTTATTCACTTTTTTCTATCTCTAATCTACGTAGCTTTTGTGAAACTGTACTGCACAGAGTTATGTAAATAGATAAAGCAGACTATGGTCTATATCTAATCTTTTGTTATAGAATCTGTATAAATGGTGCTGGGGGCGAAAGAAGCTATCCAGAATGCGCCCAGCAGGGGGAGGATATCCATCATGAAGATCCAGAGCTTCACGGTGCAGAAAAGAAGTAAGTTACATTAATATAATATCTAACATGTCCTTAATAAAATCTCCTCCCGTATTCGGAGGTTAAAGTTCGAATTCGAGGTTGATGAGAATGTCTCGACCTCGAAATAGAGCGCGCTCTTGACAGGGAAGCCGTTTAGGACTGATATTTGTCGTCTTCTGTGTAGCGAGCATGAAGGCAGTGGCGTAGGTCAACAAGACAACTGCAAAGCCTGTGTGCGGAGAAGACAGTGTGGAAGAAGGATGCGCTAGCGATTGTCTGGGAAAATCATGTGTGACCGCCAAAATAGATCAATTCTATAAAAAGAAAAATAGAGACACTATTCTTTCAAAATTACAGTGTGATTCCAATTCTGGTTTTGCATTTGCAAGAATATTATAGTCAGACGTTTTTATGGTCATTCTAGCGTTAGCAAAGAACTTATCCGGATTTGTCTTTGGTCTTCCTAATTTCGGCGAAACTCGCCTTTTTAACCGACTTCAAAAAATGAGCTTATACGTTCGACTATACGAATGTTTTACGATTTCTTCGTCAATTGTAAACCGATTTAAAAAAATCTTTTTTTGTTTGAAAGGGTGCACTCTCATAGTGGTCCCATTGTCACCACGCCAGAAACTGATGAGGGGATCCCATGGAAATTGAGGGAAATCCTCAAATCTATAAGCATGTCCAGTGTATTTACCGATTTTTCCGTCAATTGTAGACCGATTTTGAAAATTCTTACGTACGGGTTCACGTCTTCTCGCGCCCTGAACTCATACTGAATAAAATAATCGCTCACACTCTCGTTACGTCATTTTACCCGCGCAAACTAAGCGATCTGGTCGCTAGCGTTGAGAACAGCTTTTACCGCGCCACAGCCCCCATTGCTCCCGCCACCGCGCCACTGCTTGCTGCGTCCTAAGGGTTCTTTTTGCGCGTAAGAAACGGCAGTTAATGACGGCAACTCGCTTGCTCTTGTCAACCAATGGCGTTTAAGGGCTAGATAGACATCCGAAGTGGGTCCGAATTATCTAGATTTGTATAGTCTCGGATTCGCTTAGAGAGAACTAATGTGCGCAAAAGCGATCTTACCGCTAAGACCGATATTTTCCTTTAAAGATAAGTCGACGTTTCCTCATCTTCAGTATAACTCGTATGTGGAATAAACTGCCTGCTGGCATTCGTGACAGTCCATCGGTGGCATCTTTCAAACATAAATTAAAAGAGCACTACCTGTCGAACGCGTTAGATAGCTAATACGTAACACATATTATAAAGTAGTAATTTGTTTAGATTATAATATATATTCCGCTTATGTTTGTATTTATGTATATAAAGTTCATGTAGGTGTGTATGTCTGTCATATGTATATATTATCATCCTTTATATGTATTATTTTATATAGTATATTATTTATTAAAAATTATGTTTTTTGCTCACATTTAAATTTTAATTTTATTGTACAATAATTAGTCCCGCAGACGTCATTTTTCACCTAGGCTAGGGTTGGCTGGAAGAGATCTCTTCTAGAGATAAGCTCACCTTTGTATATGTCCTTTATAACGTGTGTTTCATGTATCTTTTCTTTGTGCAATAAAGAGTTATTATTATTAATATTTGTTTTGTATATGTTCAGCGCAATAAAGAATGATTGTAAAATACTAACTCTTAGCTGTAAAGGTTTTATACAGGCGCATTAAAACACCTTTTATTCATTTTTGTCAACAGAATCAGTGATAAAAGTCGTGTACGGCGGGTTCATGATAATCACAGCGATTATTTTGGTGTCTGTGAAGCCAATTGACATCGTCACGAACTGGGTAAGTTTGCTTTTATATATAATTATCAATTAGTGACAGAACTAACAAAAGGGCGTCTGGTGGTAAGCGATACGTCTGTCCATAATAGTTGCTGTGTCAGTCAAATGCAAGTAACGGTATACGGTAAGATTGTTGGACCCACTAGCTGCCATAGTAGCTGCCATAACTACCTCCGTGGCCGAACGGTTACCATACCGGACTGCCACGCAGAGGGTTTGATTCCCGGGCCGGGAGAAATATTTGTATGACCTACATTTATTTTTCTCGTGAGTTTGGGTGTAATTTGTGGTTGTCTATGTGTGTGTCCATGGTACCCGCGACACAGGGTTTCCCTAGTGCGGGGCTATGTTGAGTGTGTGCGTTATTATTATTATAGTTCCGCCAGACACCCTAGAAATGTACTTTAATGTACTGTAGTCTTGCGAAAGAGCGAAAATGGCCATCGACACTCGGCACCCTGTGCACGATCACTTCACAGTGCAACAGAGACTGAGAAGCCGGAAAAGTTTTGTCAAATGTGCCGACCCTCTGCGCATTGAGCTGGCTCAGGCGAGGTGCAACCTTTGGCGCGAAAGAATACCATCTACGTATGTGCCGCCTTTTGAGAGTCTTCCTCCTGGACACGAATTGCCATGACCGATTTGGACGTATTTATATAACTCAGGTTGGTCGAAGCAAGGACAATTTGTTCAAGTGTGGATTTTAGGATGATTCTAACCTGGACTGCTTGTGCGGTGCGACTGAAACGATGGCTCTCCTCTTATCGTGCCCTAACACCTGCACGCTTGAGGATTCAATGGCGGCTACTAGCGACGCGGTCGGCGTGGCTGAGTTCTGGGCCACAATAGTGTAATGTATGTCATCGATATGATAAGAAAAAGAAGTCAAATGCAAATTCCACTGCGCCGCTCGCTTTGAGATATTTTAGTAACAATATCGCTACTTGTGACCCAGTTGAACCAAGCAGTACCTTACCTATTTCTGTTTCCAAGCGGTGATGTGAGCATTACTGCGTTCCAGCTTTGAAGGGTAAGGGTGCTGGTAAATTTACAGGCACATGCGACTTGTCAACTTATCCGCTCACGCGATACATGCAGCCGTAGACGCATACCACACCTAGAGGTGCTGGTGACGATTTTATACCGATTTATCGGATATCGAAGTTATAACAGGTAAAAGAACTAATATTAATTGCTATTTCGGTGACAACTCTAGCAAACCATAAAGTTTTTAATGCCTGGGTCTGTCATTTAAAAAAATAAACAACATCGAGTTCTTAGGTTTTCGCGATTGTTACACATAGGAATGAAACTATTTTTCCGGATTTAAATCGCGTATATTTGTTTTTTCAAACAAACCGACGTTTCGGGCCCTTTACAGGTCCCATGGTCACTTCTTCAAACTTTAAACTTTTAACTCTACTTCAAAACAAATATACGCGATTTAAATCCGGAAAAATAGTTTCATTCCTAAAAATAAACAACTTCAAAAATACGTCACGACAATCGTGTGTGTTATTGTTTGGGCTGGTGATTTCGGTGTTTATTTATTGAAAACATACCGTAAGTAGCGTTTTTTAAGTTTACCCTAAATATAAATGTTTATGAACTATACTTTAAGGAGTAATTTCATGCTAAACGTTAGAACCACTCAAACGGAATATTATCATATTTATCCAAGTACACTAAAAATTTCATTAGTGCTATTTAAGTGCAGGATTTGCGGTGTATTACTGCATTTTATTTGAGATGTTTTTGTTGGTAGTACGGAGGGTATTTATTTAGCAATGCAGAATATTAATTTTTATTTATAAAAACTTGTATTTAAACTGAATGCTTTTCTAATTTGCGAAACCAAATAGCCGCCATTTTGCGGTAGGAGGAGCGCATCGCGTGAGCGGCTATGTCTCAGGGTGACGGGCATAGTGGCAGTGCCCCTCAGAACTTGTTTATTTATTTACATTTTTAATGACGCTGTAAATGTTGTGGATAAGCTTGTCACTTTCTACCAGTCCCGTCTCTTTGTGTCATAAAAAAAAGTTTTACGGGTGCTAAATATTTCGTGTTACACAATGTATTATATTTCGTATTACTTTTTGTAATTAGTGACCTACTGTTAATATTCACTGTTGGATATAGACGTCGTTCCGCTTCTGTCACACTTACCGGTCCTGTGGGTTATGGTTAAATTTGATTAATGAAATTGCGTTTACTTGTGTTACCCTGTGGTTATCCTGTGGGTGTTAGATGAGGAGATCCCGGGTTTGATTCCCTGGAGAACCAATACGAGAAACGAACTTTTCTAAATTGGTTTTGCGCTGCGTATTCTGGGTAATACTTAATTACATTGGTACAGGAGGTTTCCTAATTTGAGACCAGGTAATATGCTGTTGTTGTTTAGAACATCATTTTTGTACCCTTCCCTGCAGTGTAGACGAAAATAACGTTTTAATATGGAGAGTGTTTGACGTCAATCGTTCAGTTTACAGTTTGTTGTATACATTAGTGTAACGCCTTCAAAACTTGTTTACAAATGGGTTAGTCATAAAATGCTTGCGGTTTTTGCCACTGGCTAACTGTAAAAAAGATCTTTTTTCTAACTAATGTTACAATTATTAAAGCGACATCTGTAGGAGCCGCTGGTAGCTGTATAGTTATTCGGCTGAGTGAAGACAAACTTTCATAAATTTCTCACAGATGACGCTACAGCAAAAAGTCGTTAAACTTTCCAACGTTAAAAGATCCATGCAACAAGCAGATTGAAAAATTTTTGTTTGTGTGAAAACGTGGCTTAGTTGGCAGAGCATCTCGCACGAATTGCCTGAGAGTGATGATTCGAATCCAGCCAGATCGAATGAATTTTTATTTATTATTATTTTTTATTTAATTATTTATTGTGCACGAAAATGCAAATCACATTTGGTAAGACGGAAAACATAAACAAAAGGTACTGCTTATTTCTATAAGAAATTTCTCCCTGCAGACCAAAATACAGGACAAAATAATTACAACAACGGGTTTACGTGCACAACAAAACAAAGTTAAATTATGTAATAAAATAATAATAAGAAAAACAGCAAAAAATATTTAATTACTACAGACTGTATAAATACTTATTTCATATTATAATATCTATAAAATAGATGGATTTACTGTCATGTACAGTAACGGGAAGTGCGTTCCAAAGTCTGACCGCATGAACAGTAAAGGAGTGAGAATAAAAACCGGAATTGAATGATGGAAAAGATAATAGGGACCTAACGAGAGAGCGACAAGGCTTATCCTGGGACCAGAGAAAGCTGAAACGCTCTTTCAGATACTTGGGAGACAAAGGATTATGTAGAATGTTGTAAATAAGAGAGACGATATGCAAATTCCTGCGAAGACGAATGGGAAGCCAATTGAGATGATTGCGATAGTGTGAGATTCGATCAAATTTACGACGGCCAAATATGAACATAGATTTTGCAACCGTTCAAGCTTATTTAGTATTCTTCAGTAGCATCTTTCTAAGTATTATCTTTGTTATTAATAATTATAACAAACCAGTGGAGTAATTTCATTAAAAAAATACTTACAATAATAAAACTTAAAAATGATATAAAAATATTATTATTATTTATACAAAGATCGACAATGCAAAGAAAAAAATCTTTCAACAAAAATGCAGATCGTCTTGCAGATCTTTCGTTTTGGTTTGTAACGACTTCTTTGCTGTAGCGCTATCCGTGAGAAATTTATTTCTTCACTCAGACGTAAGGTGACGTATCATCCTTACTTGGCATCCTTCAGGTGTATTATGCGCACAGCCCAAGAATGGAATTTCCTGCCCTGGCAGCTGGGATTGTTGCCACCTGGTAACGTCCTTCCTTTTTCCCATTTGTCGCCAGTGGAAATCACCACTGGCAACAACTGAGATTTTATTATCCCGTTTATCCTTAATCCCATATGTTACCAGTGGGAACAAAACCAGTGGTGGCAACTTGGAATAAGCCCCTGCGACTGTGTTTCTGAACTCATGCAACCAGAGTATCTTTAAAGTGCGACTGAATATGCTTCTTCTGGGCGAGCTCGTTCCGTCGTAGATCCTATCTTTTCTCCAGAGCTAGGTAGTGCTCAAGAGCAAGTCCATTTGATTAAAAAAAATAAACACCCAGACCCGAGACAATATAAGATACTTAGAAATGAAGGTAGATACAAGCCGTCACATTAATTGAACCATCAAGATTTCTTCAGTTTCTCCACACAAATAGTTGTTCGAAACTCATTCTTGGGCATAATACAATCATTTTTTGAATAAATGTAAAACATAAAATGAAGAACGATTCTTAAACCAATTTACTACTTCTGTTCTTTTGAGCTGCAATAAACTTTATTACAGTAATTATAGAGGTCATGTTACTAACAATAGAGTTCATTACAAATGCACAAAGTAACATAAACATAATTTTGTTATAATGAAATAATTTGACTTCCTGAAGTCACAAGTTTCTTAAACGATTAAAAGCAAATTATGAGACTTCAAATTTCTGTTAATTTTATTGCACGACAAACGTGTCGAGAGCGTGATTAGATTTCCAACAAATACACGTGACTAAACTATTATAAAAGAACTGACTGCCTCCGTGGCCAAAAGGTTACGATGCTGGACTGCCACGCAGAGGTCCCGGGCCAGGAGAAATATTTGTACGGCCTACATTTATTTATCTCGTGAGTTTGGGTGTAATTTGTGGTTGTCTACCTATGTGTGTGTCCATGGCATGGCACCTGCGATACAGGATTTCCCTAGTGCAGGTCTATGAGTGTGTGCAAATGAAAAAGGCACTGTGGTAGCCCAGTGGGGGAATGGTTGTTTTTCTATTGAGAGGTGACTGTTCGAATCCTTGTAACCGCATGTGCCTATGACAAGAATGTTAAGTAGCCAATACCTCATAATGCAAAATGTAAAGGAAATCATTGTGATAACACCTATTCACGGAAGGTTCTGCAATATAATACTGCTCCACGGAAGGAAGAAAGGCGTAAACAGCAAACTCGCACATAAATAAGTTTATAGGTTCTTCAGATAAATTTAATATTACTTTTCATTTATTTAAAGCTTTGACCATTATCGAACGCGCCAGCGCCATTAGACAAAACAACAATAAAACACATAATAGGATCTAAACAGATAAATAACATTTTAGCAGCAGTACAGCTCCTTCTGGTTCCTCTAGGGAAGTACTGCCATCTTACCTATTTCTGCCGCCAAGCGGTAATGTGAGCATTACTGCTTTCTGATTTTGAAGGCTAAGGGCTGGTAAAATTTATGTTTCAGAGTGACGGGCACAGTGGTAGTGCCCCTCACATCTCTGCGATTTACAGCCCTGACTGCGAATTACTGCACTGCAACTGTTACGGACAGGCGTGTCGCTTAACACCAGGAGCACGACTTGTTCGTCCCGTCACTTGGTGTCATAGAAAAAAAACACTTACAGCACTGTCTCTATTGCACATATAGGTATCGGAGCTGTTGGTTAGCTCACCTGTTGCAGTGTATTGCACAATTAGAAGTTGCCACCGCTAAGCCGTTGACCCTAAAGTCAACTATCAAATTTTCGTATTGGTGGTGGAGCTGTTCGCACGCTCACCTCCCGACGCCGAAGCGTTTCTCCAATTCCCAAAATTCTGTGCTGATGAAATGAGGGACAGGTGTGTCGCTTACCCTTGTCCCATTAAAATTGGGTTGCACGGAAGGACCCCGCACAGCTTATCATTCCTTTCCTGTACGTCTAGAGCACCCTGCCCTACAAGCATTACAATGTATGCCATCAATATCGAAGAAGATAAAAAAGTACGCTAAATCAATACTGATTAATACGGTTTTCGGGAAATGTAGTTTAAAATTTCTCAAAACGCGTTTAAATAAAAAAAAATTTAGATTTTCGACTAGTGATAGTTTTGGTTTTAACGTAAATTATTATATCCTGGACTAATTATTATAACCTTTCTTTTTTGACGGGGGCAAATGTTTATAGATACCCCAGAGCCCAGGGAGACTCAGGGGTGCCTCCAGGCAGGAGGGCCTACCCCACTAACCCCGGGTTTACCTCTCGCCGGTTGAGTCGGCGCCGTGGGGTCGGTGAACATTCACCACGACGCCGCCCGGATCCTTAAGATTAGCTGCTAAGGATGTGATATTTATTATTATGTTAATTAGGAAAAGCATGCGCCTGGCGGTAAGCGACACGCCTGTCCACAACAATTACTCAGAGCTTTAAATCGCAAAGATCTAAGGGACACTGTCACCGTGCCCGTCACCCTGAGACATACGTTGACAAGTTCTATGTGCTTGTAACTTCATCAGCATTACCGCTCACGTAACGCATTGGCGGCAGAAATAGGGAAGGTGGCAGTATTTGAATGACGAGCTTTGGCCGAAGGGTGTCATGTACCGACTTCTCCGAGGCCGACTACCGGACACCCACATTGCGTCACACGTCGCGGACAATACGTGTAATTAATAATCAGTCATTATTGTTTTATTATATTGTTATGTATGAGTTTATGAGGTATATATATCTGTATATATCTTTGTAACCTGAATGTAAATAAATAAAAAAATATAGTAATTCCCTGTGCGAATTTATTCACAAGGATCTGTGCTACTGCAAAAGTAAGTTTCGACGAGAGCGTTAATAAATAAGTGTACTATGTTGCAATAAACGATTGTAAATACAACAAACAGTGTACTTCCTAAGTTCAAAAGGTGTAATGATTGCAATAGAGTTCGCTATTACTTAGTTATATCAAATCAAAGGTAATGCGCCGACGCAAGGTGACGGCGGCGACCTCGGCGGAACTGTACGACGAATACTAAATGAATGTAATTTGTTTTTATGCACATCTAACCTTACACTGATTACGTATCTTTTAAAGCATCTTCAAAGGCACAACACGATCACTCCATCACAGTGCTCCAAAGTCCAGGTTACAATTAATATGTGTCATGGATTTATGAAATTAATTTCCATTGCTTGTCGTGGCTGTGTCGCGCGTCTAAGGACGCAGAATATTTATGAGTGTAAACAGTGGATTTCACACTTTTCACGGTCAATAACACACAAAGTAAATCATTTGTTACGCATATTTTGTTTTACTATCTCAAACGTAGTGTATATAACCAGAAACAGAGTCAGAGGAAATGTCATTTAATTTGTTTGAAACTATTCTGCCATATCATTACGGTGACAACTGCTCTTCGATTGGCCAACCCAAATTCGAAACTATTGATTGTCGTCAATTGTTTCACTTCAAATTGGCCAGTTTAACTTGAGCTTTGCTACATGGACAAATGTGATTCCGTTTGTTTTGTAATTAGATATTTTGCTGTTTTTCCCACACCATCGAATGGAACAGCCCCGCATAGTTAGAAATATTATCTTTGTTGCAATAAATACAGAATATTATTGGAATATACGGCAACGTACACACAGGTCAGTTGTTGGCGTTGTACTATTTCAGCTTTCTAATTTGTGATTTCAGCGCAAACGAGAGTTGATATTTAAAAGTGAAATAAGGCCCATTTTCCTGATGAGTTGCCAGGGATGGACGGCCCTGATTTCGTCTCTATTTCTGGTTATATACTACTACGACACCCTGCGGTCAAATTAACGGAACGAAGTCACAACCTAAGGAACGTAGCCATCTAGCGAATATGGCTTTCTGTGTACAGTACGTCCCCCAATGATCGGTGAGTTAGGTGGGTTTTATTTGTAAAATACTAACAACCTACAGGGCCGGTATATTATATACCAAGTATCTCCATCTTTCTTTATATTCTCTAGATGTCTTTGTATAAGGCATTTATTGAAACTTTATGGTGTCAGAGATGGACAAACCCCCATTTCATTCTTCTTCTTCTTTCAAAATTTAAGAATATCAACATTTGCCTTTCTATTAAATTGGTTCGCTTGAAAATCGCATTGAAATAAAACGATAGGTACAAACAATGTTTTGATCGAATGTACTGGAACTGATATTAATAAAAATGACCGTAATGTGCATCCTTATAAATGAGAACCTATATTATGGCAAATTAAAAAATTTAAATATAAAGATTATTTATGGTTACGTGTGTGGGTGAAATAATTTTTATTCGAATTATCATTACACTGAATTATAACGAAACCGTTGTTCTTTCAGGATATGATGGATGTTTATCGCAAAGACACGATTAGGTTCGGTTAGGTTTAAAAGAAAAAACATTTTCCTCTCAAAATTACCTTCGAGGTTATGAAAATTCGAGCAAACGATATTTCTGGAAAATGTCATTTCGGCCTACTGATAGGTAACCATTTTTTATACATCAAATTACACCAAATTCCGTATTCTTTGTTTCTGCTCACGATTTTAGATAAAAACCCGGTTAAAACCCAGGCGGGAAGATTTGATATCTCTTCTCTACTACTGCTCTGTATGGCGTACATAATTTTTTTTCAAAACACAAATTCAAAGCACTGTAACACCTACTCTTATTTAAAAAAAAAACTATGTAGTGTGTTTGTATTATTTTCCGAAGTCTTTTAAGAATACAATTTTATTTTTAACTTCACTTCAAAAAAGGGGGAGATTTTCAAATCGATTTTTTCTTTCATTCCACGAACTTTTGAGATCGTTTTTTTATAAAAAAAGTCATAATTGTTGTTTACAAATACCTTACTTCATCTAAGTAAGTAAGTAAGTAAGTAAGTAAATTATTTATTTCCTCTACAAAATTCTGCACTAAACTTAACTTACATTGAGTGAACACAATAATTAAATACAGAAGACAATTCGTAGAGGCTGGAGCCTAAACTAGGATTCCCTGTGATTTAGGTCACCAGGCCTCCACCTCCAGAAAAAAAAAAAAAAAAATGATTAAATGCTTAAAATGAATAAATTTATACAAAGGTTTTAGAAAGAGAAAAAAAAAAGAGAAAAATTATAATAATAACATACTCTAAAAACAACACTTTTTAGCCAAAAACGTATTGACAATTCAGTATATAAAAGTAAGTAGCTGGATGTGATTGTAATATGTGTGAGTGTGAGTGAGCGAGCGAGTGTGTGTGTGTGTGTGTGAGTTTGCGTGTGTGTGTGAGTGCGCGTGTGTGTGTTTGCGTGTGTGTGTGTGTCTGTGTGTGTGTATGTATGCATGAGCGTGTGTGCATGCGCATGTAAAACTTTAGTAATTGCACAAATGAATGAGGGAGTGAACAGTTTGGAGAATTAACAGTTAGAACTGTTTTTAGAATAGAATTATACAACTATAGCGATCAATTGCTCAGTATCCTCATAATTATGTTTCAATAGCCAGTCAACTACGGTCCTTTTGCAACTGTACGTGTTTAACGAATATATTTTATTTACTGAGTTGCATTTGTTGTAAAGGTTTGAACCAAGAAAATCGAAAAATCTTTGGGCAAAAGTAGTTTTACATAGCTTACTGGGACAAACTAGGTCAAATCTTCTTATTTTCTGGGAGAAGGTTGAATCAAACGTCAAAAGGGAGTGTTTTTTCAGAATGGTATTCGCGATAGAATTAGCTGGCGAACTGTTAGTACTTTGCATTCATTGTAAAGTTTCGAAGTTGAGAACAAGAATGGACGAGAAGTAGAGACCTTTAAAATTGTTCGTTGTGCCACCTCAAGCTTTTTTAAAATGGTTTTATGGGCTCCCCCCCAAATAGTAATGCAATAAGTCAAAATAGACTGACACAGAGCACAATATACCATTCTCAATATTTCTTGATCCGCAATATGACGAATAGTTTTAAAAAAGAATATTAATTTTCTGGTACGAGCTGACAGTAGCACAATATGTGATTTAAAGTTAAGATTTTGGTCGATATTTATACCTAGGTACTTTATGGATGATACATTTTGTAGATT
>NW_020655150.1:0-12926 GCF_003589595.1 Hyposmocoma kahamanoa
TATAATAAGTAATAACATTGATGTAAATACATGGTGCTTAACAATAACAATTCTTAAACTACAGTAACATGTGTGGGTGTGTTTGATGAATAAAGTCCTATTTAATTTTAATTTGTGGGGTAAATACTCCTGACTTGAAAACAATAATAGTATGCCTATATTGGTCTGGTAAAAATTCTACCATCTTCTTTGATCGGCTTGAATGTGTCTTATTCAAATTGACCAGACGACATAGAAATTTAAATAATAAAATAGTGATAGTGGGTGATTTCAATATTAACCTTTTCCAAAAGGATAACCTTACGTCACGTTTCCTGGAAATCCTTAGCATACATAAATTCAAATGCAGAGTTACTAAAGCTACTTACACGTATGACATCGCATTTTCAGACTTGTATTGACAACATTGTTACAAATTTCAGTAAATGTAAAGTAGAATTATTTACTAAATCTGGGTATATCCGATCATACGGCACAAATGCTGCAATTTCCTTGTTCCGCTAGCTTTTCTGTCAGACATTGGTATGTTTATAGAAGAAAAATTGATAATTACATTGACAAATTTATGAAATATATATCTCAAATCAAGTTCCATGAGGTGTTTGAGCAAACTCATCCCAATGGAGCATATAATGTATTTATTGATATATTCAAAACTGTATATGATTTGTGCTTTCCAATAGAAAAATGTAAAGTGACCTTCAGAAAGAAACCACATTGGAAAACAAAAGGTATTAAAATTTCTAGCAAACGCAAGCGTCAACTTTTCGTTGAATTCCAAAAATATAGGTCAGATTCTACTATTTCACATTACAATAAATATAAAAAAATACTTAGATCCACTATACGACATTCTAAACGCAAAACGAACATAAATTACATAAGCAAAAGTTCAAATAAAACTAAAGCTACTTGGAATACAATTAAACAGAATACTACAACTATAAACGAAATACCGACAACAATCAAAAATTTACAAACCGATCAAGGAAATATAACTGACCCTTCACAAATAGCTGAATATTTAAATAGAAATTACATTACATTTTGTTAATAATTACAAATCTAACCAAGAACATGAAAGTAAGAGCGCATATTTGAACCCAGTTGATGAACAGGAAGTTCGATATATAATTAAAACTATCAAAAGTAAACGAAGTTGTGGTGACGATGGTATTTCAATGCAAGTGATAAAGACTAGTGTTGACATTATTATATTGCCGCTAGTACATATAATTAATTTAATGATACAAACAGGCTACTTTCCTGATAAAATGAAGATATCATTAATAAAACCTTTACATAAAAAAGGTTCCAAAGAAGTCTCAGAAAATTACAGGCCTATAGCTGTTCTTCCGAATTTCCCTAAAATATTTGAGAAGGTTATCTACAAAAGAATAACAAACTTTTTAGATAAACGTAACATAGTCAGTTTCAATTTGGATTTCGTAAAATGAGATCAACATCTCTATCTATTTTTACATTTGTACATAGTTTGTGGGAAGTTATAAATCATAAAAAAGACAGTATTGCACTTTTCTTGGACATGTCAAAAGCGTTCGACTGTGTTATACACTCTATCTTGCTAAAACAACTTGCCAACTGTTGTATTCGAGGCGTAGCAAATGACTTATGCCCGGTTCCTATATTCAGAAAACGATCCGTTTTGCTTACCATCGGTACTCTTCTTAACCAGGCGTAAGTCAAAACCGTTTCTATAAAAAACGTTTCGTAAGCTATGTTACCAGTGACTCGCTACCTACGGATGGGAGGACCACAAACAACGAATAGTTAAGATAAAGTATGGGGATGACAGTTCATAGTGTTTCTATATTATTTTTGAAACGTCAACGAACTGTCAAAGCTACTTGTCGTTAAACATTTTGTGACCGCCCAAATTGCGTCGGTTGCGTGGTAGTATTCTCCAAATTTTGTTTATTAATTAATTGCAATGTCTAGTTCAGACAGTTGTCTGGCCATAAATACTGTTACACTTAAAAATAAAAAAATATTACATTTGAATTTCGAATCTATACGATTGGCAGTGAAGAATTTTCCCATGGAAAGAGTGCGTGCTTCTATTGATAACTTGCCTCAATGTTTAAAGTACTGTATTGCAGCCAATGGTGACCACTTCGAATAAGCTTTTTATATTTTTTATTGTTGTATATTTATGTATTAAACTAACACACTTTAAAAGTAATAAATGTTATTTGCAGTTAAAAAAATATATTTTTTCTTTATTACAATATTTATGGCAAGACTAGGTATATTGTTAATTTCTTTATAATTAAGGATTTGATGTGGATTTAATGGGTGGTGTAACATTCTAAATAAATAATTATAATCAAACAAGTAACTTACCGGAGTAGCATCCATAATAATTACACTTTTATTTTTTGAATATGTTTAACACTGCTCTTTAGTTCGATGTTGTTTTTAAATTCTTTCCGCCAAGTAAATCGCTGTTTGACAAACGTAGTGACGCGACTGCGTTTTGTTTCCTCACCGGTGTCATATCAAACCTCTTCTAGATCATAATCAATACGTAAAATTGAGTATACACCACTTTTTCAACTGTTTGTTTGAGTTTTTTTTGTAAATGTAGAATAATATTATAGTTATATTCTTTTTTAATAAATATCGGCTAAAATATGGTTTTTGGAATAACGAAACGTAGAGAGAATCTGTGAGGTCCATTGGTAAGCGGATAACCGACGACCATCTGTCGCAGGTAGTCGGGTCAAAAACAATGTGAAACACATGTTGACGAATGGTTATTGTTAGGGTCATTACGAACGGTTAGGATAACCGAAGACAATAAGTTGATTATAGGAACCGGGAGTTAATACGTAGTTACCTATCGGAACGTAAACAAGCACTATGTCTGACCGTGTTTAGCAATAAATGCGTGAGAGAGGCCAGATCGACATACTTAAGAAATAAATTGGGAGTGCCACAGGGAAGTGTATTTCCTCTTCTCATTATTATATATATATAAATGAACTGCCACATCTTACTCAGTGTTATGCACGTTGTATACCTATTATGTTCGCTGATGATGTCACAATATTATTTACTAATAACGGAAAAACAAAAATTGACTAAGAATTTGACATAAACAATATATTGAACGGTCTTACTATCTGGCTTAAATCACTAAATTTAAAATAAATAATTCTAAAACAAAATATATGCAATTTGGTAATTACAAAAAAATTTACTTAGATTTACACATAACTTGTGAAAATGACGTTATTGATGAGGTAAATAATACTAAATATCTTGGTATTACTATAGATAAAAACTTAAATTGGAAACATCACACAGATGTGCTAAATAACAAGCTTGGTAGTTGTTGCTACGCTTTATCTGTATTGGTCGATGTAGCGTCGGTTGAAGTTGCAAAAAAACGCATATTATGGGAACATATACCCGTTACTACTGTATGGTGTAATTTTTTGGGGAAACTCTGTCAATGCGGTTAAAATATTCACAATACAGAAACGATGCTTACGCATAATCTATAGTAAACCCAGTGACTATTCTCTAAGAAGTCTGTACAAAGAAAAGGGTTTCCTGACTTCAACAGGAATATATATTTTGGAAATGTCTTTTTATACGTAATCACAGTAACTTCTTTACTAAAATATCTAATGTACACTCCGTTAACGTCAGAAACAAGGACCGTCTTGTCCTCCCTAAAATAAACAGCACGATCTTTGACCGCAGCACCTATGTAACAGCGATTAGAATTTATAACAGACTTCCAATGGCAATGAAATGTTTAAATGGTGATAAATTTAAAGCTTGTTTAAAAAAATGGTTAATTGACAAAACTTTTTACAATCTCAACGAATTTTATATAAAGACATCAAATATTTGACAATTGTATAACTAACTTAATTACGTTGTAATAAATTTTAATTGAATTGTAATTTTAAGACATTGTACGCCTGATTCGGGTAAGAATTGTAGATCTAATCACTTGTAAGTAACACCTGTATTTTACCAATTCATATAACAAATGTTTCTGATTTCTGATTTCCGGTGTTGAAGGGGTTGGTGAAATTACAAACACATGGGCCTTGTCAATTATAATATCAAGTGACGGGACGAACAAGTCGTGCGCCTGATGATGGTAAGCTACACGCCTGTCTATAACAGTTGCAGTTGCACTGCCACTGCGCCTGTCGCCCTGAGACGTAAGTTGACAAGTCCCATGTGCCTGTAATTTCACCCGCACCCTAAACCTTCAAAACCGGAACGCGGTAATGCTTCCATTACTGGTTGGCGGCAGAAATAGGCGAGGTGGTAGTACTGCCCTTTCACAAGGAACTCCACTGCTATTAAAATTCGTGTTATTCAAAAAGACTTAAGACCGGTCTACTACTCCTTTTTTAAATGATAAGCAATAAGCATAAAGTCCTCTCTAGGTCACCGTTTTATTGAAATCTGTTACAATATTCGTTATGGACTAGAACTAGAGCCAATAAACTATAAAAATATATAGTCTTTGCATTACACTATATAGGTTGGCATTACAAATATAAAACCAAATGTGTGTCTAATCTATGTGCCTCCTTCATTATGTAGATTTACCTATAATATACTACCTACACTATCCTGTTGATCGCCTTTCCAAAATTCTGTTCGCTTTTATTTTTATTCCGTTTTTAATTTCCTATTAATATCCAAAAACCCACATCATAGTTCCACAACAACAACTGGATCGACAATGATATCCTGAAGTCTCAAGAAGTAAGAAAGTATTTATTTGGACGAATTGTCAAAATTTGGCAACCCAAATGAGTATTCATTGATGTAGTGAAAAATATCTCATATATGGAATAGAATTCATTTATTACAACACAAAAATATACAGAAAGAAATAAAAAAAGACGAAGCAATAGTAAAATAAAAAATAAAATAATCTCAGTACAGAGTACTAAAAAAACCACAAAAAAAAACAGACCTCAATAATTATTTGTTACATGAAACTTTAGAAAGAGGATAGTCGAAAATGGCGGTACAGTTTTTTCATAAATTAATTTTTAGTTTAATTATTATTACGTTTTGAGTTTCTTAATAATAATTGTTTGTTAGTAGTTTAAGCTGATGGGTCTATAGCCAAAGGTCTACAAATAAATTATTATTATTATTATTTGTTATGCAAGGTTGCAAAGTTGTTGTTTGAAGCGAGTGAAGGAAGCTAAGATTGAACCACGAGCGAAGAGAGTGGTTCAAAAATAGACTCCTGAGCGTTTCAAGGGTTTCAAGCCACGATACGAAAAACTACTGCATTGCGAAACACAAGTTTTCACCTCACTATAGCGACAAAAATGGTAGATGAAAGAAAAACAGTCGAACTATAAAACATCAGTTTTTTTTATTAAAATAGAAAGTTTATCTTCGGATGCGTTGTGAATTTTTATTCTTGCTTGTAGGCACTTTTATTTTGTGTGATTAAGTGATTATGGAAATTATTTTAGTTCTTTCACAAATTAAAATAATTTAATAAACAAAATTAGTTATCATTGTCAATTAATTTAACGTCAACAATAATAAGAATAAAATATACCAACGGATTTATATTACATAAATAAGTAATGTAGGACAAATCGCGTAGTTGAACGTGAAGTCTATCGTCAAGTTCGAATTTCAAAAACCTTTTCCACGCTAGCTTGGAAAAAACGCTTTTGCGCGCAGATTTCTAATGAGAAAGAAAGTCTTTCCGAGCTAGTGAGGTGAAAATGTCATTCATCCCCTAGTTTACAACCCTTAGAAGAGAAATATTTGCTTAAAGTTTAAATGGGACCACTACTGTGGTAACCTCTTTCCAATAAAAAAACAATCATCACAATTAACTTAATACATTTTTCAAATTGTGAAATTTAATGGTTTTAAGTGTAAGTAGCGTAAATTATTAGATAAGTATAAGTATTAGATATTAATTCTTTTGTTAGAAGCCTGATACATAAATCTTTTAATGGTTTTTATTCGCCGCTTTAGGTTTCTTTTTGTAAACTTTTTATTTTTGAATAAAAATTTTTTTTTAAATCTAAACGTGTTCGCAAATTATCATTTAACAATAAAAAAGAGAAAAAAAAGGGCAGTCGAATTGATTTATTAGCACACAAGATACCAGTATACTTTATTTCACTGGTTAATTATTCTACACGTAAAATTAAGTACGTAGTAAAATTGATGATACGTGGAAAATTTTGGGCAAGCCGGTGGGAATCGAGTTATATGGACGCCTCGGCGCTGGAACCTCCTCCTTTTGTTAGTCGATTAACAACAAAAAAACACCGAAGCAAACATAATCCAATTTTAAAGCAGTCAATTTTAATAAATGGCATGTGTGCAACTGGATCCACTCAGCTAATGTCACAGCCGAGCAAAGACGTAGGGCTTGTAAAAAAAATACGTAATTTCTACAACGTAGTACTGCCATGTTTGTAAGACAACATTTGGATCTTTTTGAATTCGTAGAAAGCACACGTCGAAACGAAAAGCTCGTATTACCAACTCCAAGATTGGAAATGTTTAGAGATAGCCCGCTATATAGATGCATACTAATTTATAACAAAATACCAGACATCCTCAAGAAAGTAGATAGTGACAACGTGTTTAAAACCAAGTTGAGGTCTCTCTTGTTAAGTAAATGTTATTACAATGTGGGAGACTTCATGAACTCTCCTATAAGCTAAAAGAGTCCAGCTTCAGATAAGTAATTTTAAGTCTATGTAATACTATGATCTAAAGTTTATTAAAGATAATTTTAAGATCCTATATGTATTAGTTCCTAAATGTTACTATTATTTTTTGCTATTATTTTTATTTTTACAATTTTAATATTACGTTTAATAATAATTAATTGCTGCACTTATGTACTTATTACCTATGTAATTTTTGTACCTACATCGTTTGCAAATAAATAATAAATAAATATGTTTGAGACCAGACCATCTCTTTGGAAGCTACGACGCCACAGAGCACCACTCTTTTCCATCTTAAGTACCTTGTGTGTATTTACTAGCAGCAGACGTAAGAATCTGTGCATAATGTTGTTAAATAAAATTCACCGTAATACTTACCATTAACATTACTGCTTTTCTCTTCCCGATCTCCCAAAATGGCACTAACACTAAACTTCAATAAGGGCTTCTTCGGTTCGTTATTGTACTCCTCACAATTCCTTACAATGTCCTCTGTGTACGTCTTTCCCTCTCTTATGTCCTCGTCTCCTGAGTTTTCTTGATAAGTGAGATTGAACCTCTTTTCTAATTCCTCTAATCTCCTTATGCCAGATTTTTTACAAGCAAATGGGGGGCAATCGAACGCACCACACGTTTGACAACGATTTAAACTTGGAATGTTTAATACTTCTTTGTCTTGACGATTGTCTTCGACATTTCTGTAATAGTCGTTACTGTAATAACTTTCTTTTTTAACGTTATTAAACTCTTCGTTGCTTTTTGAATCATCGTCGTTTTCGATTTTCGGTTCTTCAACCTCTTCGTTCCGTTGTTCTTCTTCGTTGTCGGCCATTTTTTCTTCAGTTTCAGGTGAATTTTCCCTTGATGTGTAATTTTGACGTTGTAATACGTAATTTTCTATTTGCTGGTTTATGTACTGATTGTGGAAGTTCACGTTTTTTTGCTGGTGCAAAATATTGTCCACTAAAAACGGCGACGTCATATTAAAATTTGGAGTCGACTTATTATAGTAAAGATTTTGTATAGTCTTCAACATAATGTTGTGGTCCAAATTTTTCACAAACGGTAGCTTTAAAGGTCCATGTTTCAAATCCGTAGGGTACATTATACATTCATAACAATAAAAAAATTAAAAACAAAAACAAATTAACGCGTTATTAAAATAAATCAACATTGTTGTATTGTCACATCACTATAACTTATCGTGATTCATAAATTGGAATGTCAAAATTTTATTTCAAATAAAAGTCGTTCGATTATCAAATACAATCACGTGATTGGTTCGATAGGCATTTACAACGACTCATACACACTTGTATCTTGTACAACGGTTGAAAACCGACTGGATCCAAAAGGGAGTGGTCCTTTAAAGGGGGCGGGTACGTGGGGTGGCTTTTTGCTAACGCTTTTGTGTGCTACCCGCCCAAAATATTAAGATCTACTCCTCCCGTTTCCTCCAAAGCGTTCTATTCCTTTAGAGGGAGCATTGTACAACTGTAACAGTTCTTTTTAAAATGGTCACACTGTCGACTTACAAAAATAATTTTGCATCTCATTTAATTCTTATTACGAAGGCAATGAAGCGTGTTTTTGTTTTATGAACAGCATAGTTATGTTGTTAAACGGTTAAGATAATATATTTGTGTGGCAAAGGTAGGAGGTGAAAAGGGTGTCCAATAGTTTTTGTTATAAATGTGATTGTATAATTTAAAAGAGATTTGTGTTGAATTTTTTATTTAGAGACTTCGTTTGAATTTTGAATTAAATAACTGGTTCTACCCTAAGAACTCAGTGCTGAAGTAGTCTAGATATAACACGGGAAACCCCAGGTTTGATTACCTACCAGTGGCAAGAATTTAAGAAACCACATTAATTAATTATTTCAAAGGTAAATTTCTGCATTGGTTACAATTATAACTAATAAAATAAAAAATAAAGGTAACAGTGTTAGTGTTAAAAACTCAAGCGCATATAATAAAAACATACCTACATCCATTGACTTACAATTATATGGACGTCGGGTCCGCGCTAAAAAGTGTCCGCACTTGTAAGGCGCTAAAATCGTATACAGAGCGCGACACTCCGCTTTAGTCTTCATTTGTTCTACGGACAGCGCGATACTGCGATGACATAACAATTTAAATTTCGAATAGGTCGACTTGGGACATTTTTTTCGTGGTTTTTGTATTAGACCCGTCGTCCATTTATTTGTAAGTCAATGCCTACATCGCAATTTTTTTTAATCTCTATTCGATTTGAAAAAAAAAAGAATCATCTCTAGAGAATCTCTTTCCGTCTCCCTCAAGTTTTGCTTTCATAAACACGTTTTCTTCAATAATGCCTATCATGTAATTTTTCCTCATAACTAACTCAATTTATCCTAACTGAAAATTATAAAAATGGCGGCTAACTTGCACTTTGAACTGATATTTTTTATTTACTTTAATACGTTAAATCTTTATATTTATTTAATTCTAAAGAATGTATAGCATAGTGATACTCCAAGAATTTGAAGAGTGTCAGAAACAAAAAGCAAATCTAGATATTAATTGACTTTATAGCCACAAAACAAACGTATATAGTTTTTTTTTTATTAAAGCTATCACCACTAAACCATAAATTGGTAACAGACAATAGCGTCAAAGTAGTGATGAGATTATTTCGATAGTGACAGCCTTACATAAAGAAAGATACGTTTCCTTAACCTTTTCAAAAGCCAGACAATATATCGTTGTAATAATTATGAATACAAAAACAATATTACATAACAATGAATATCAAAAACATTATTTGAGCAAACAAATAACGATCAACCTCGCTGTCTGAACCAAGACTGGCTGAAAAGAAAAAGGAACACACGTGTGAACTGAAGAAAAAATCGTACCAATTTTGAAATTAGCCACACCCCCTTCTGTTATTGGCTACGACACGCTTAACAAAATGGCGTAACATCCTGTTTTGTCTACGAATCGTTTTCGTTCTTATATTTATTGCGGTTTAGTTTATTTTTATATAAAAACGTTTACAGTTTAATATTGATGGTAGTATATTTTTATTTCTTTCATATTTAAACTGGAATAAGTATGAGGAAAGAGTTTTGGTATGAATTTATTATTTTGAACCTGTTTTTGACTTCGCCATCAGTGTGAGTTATCGAGCACGTTTCTGATGCCGTTTTTAACCGACTTCAATAAATGAATGTTCCTACATGCATGTTTATTGTGTATCTCAGATAAGTTTAAGTATGTTTTTATTAGTCTAGATTTTATTATCTGATGTCCAAATGAAATCTGTATAAAAGATAATAAATATCTATAAGTAGGTTAACATAAAATTAAAGAACTGACCCTCAGTTAGATTGTATTAGCTTTAACCATTGTAGTGTTGTGATCGCCTCTCAAACAGGTGCCGTGTGTTCGAATCCGGGCTGGCACCTCTTGTGTTTTTCGGAATTAATGTGCGAAATTTAATTTTAAGCTTTTCGGTGTCGTTGAACATTGGGCCGTATTACACGCTCTCTATCACTGTAACATGGACTCTCGCCACATACCTAGATGTACTTCGAGAGCTGCACTCATTTGCAACTCTACAATATCGAATGCATGAACTAACCAACCCTATACCAATAAAATGGGAAGTGCGACAGGGAGACAAACTTTTTGCTGCTGTCCTAGACGTAATTGATTGGACCAAATGTGGCGTTAACATCAATGGGGCCTTCCTATCCCACTTACAGTTTGCAGATGACCTAGTCGGTATTCTTAGCTGAAAACTTTAACGGTCTCCAGCGTATGCTGCAACAACTGTGATGCTTCTATGTGGATGGGCCTCAAAACGAATATGTCCAAGACTAGGGTTATGGCGAACATCTCCAACGTCACAAATCCAAGTGTCATAGTTGGAAGTGATATGTTGCAGATTGTATATCAATACGTTCACCTTGGACATATTTTATCTTTTGGCAAGGAGCCTCAAATGAAGGGGATCACCAGAAGAATTCAGCTCAGGTGGGCCGCGTTTCACAAGTTGGACGACATTCTTAAGGCAGCCAAAATACCACAATGTCTGAAGACCCGTCTGTATAATTAGTGTATTCTGCTTACCATGACGCTCATGCAGGAGGCTGTGTATAAGACGATAGTTGCACAGAGTCATGGAGCGTGCCATGTTCGGTAGATATCAAGCTTATAGACCGTGTTCCCAATGTTCAAATTCGAAGTCGAACAAAGGTAAAGGACGTGGGGGAACCGCATCACGAAGCTAAAGTGGAACTGGGCAGGGCACTTGATACGGACACAAGGTGACAGATGGAGTACGGCGATAACTGTCCAAGGACTGGATACAGGAACGTTGGGCGTCCATGATGATATCGCAGGAATTGGAAGGCGAACCTGGATGAGATTAGCACGGGATCGTGGGGAGTGGCACAGAAACTTGGAAGCCTATACCCAGCAGTGGGTGAAGTCAGGCTGTATATGATGATTCGATGAAGGAGAACATCGTGAGGAAACCTGAACACACCTGCAAAGCATTTTAATGATGTGTGACGTTCCCAATCCACCCGCGCGGAAACTACAGTCCAAGCCTTCGCATTGTGATAGGAGGCATGTCCCTTGCAGTGGGACTATATAGTAGGCCTATCACAGCCACAGTCTCTCCAACATGGGACTGTCCCACCTGACCGCAATAACGGTCAGGATCCCGGTCGAGCTGGCGCGCAGTTTGCCTAGAACCGAAACACATCTGTTTCACATGATCGCATGGAAACCATTCGTTCGCGCCAGCAAGAAGACGGGCGCAGTGCAGTGCCCCTAAGATTTTGTGATTTAAAGCTCTGAGTGGCACTGCAACTGTTATGTATAGGAGTATCGCTTACTACTAGGCGCGCGACTTGTTCGTCCTTGCACGTCTATAATAAGATCCTAGTTGAGGTTTAAAATTATAGTGAAACAAACACGTGATACTAATTTATTAAACAAAATTAAATTACCTACTTTTTAAACGAGATAAATTATTAAGATACGCACATTTCCATCGTCAGTGATTGAATGAATGAAATACCATTCCGTTGACACTCTATTGAGGGAATAACAATTATTATCATAATTACAATATGATCTCAATGGGGTCTACGTGGAATTACACGCTACCACTGCGTGCTGGGCCCATAACCTAATAAAACACCGCATTTAAATTTGCAGAATTGGGCCCCTGGCCCTGTAGGTACCTAATTTCTTTCTTCGCCCGAGATCCAACTGTCAAATAGCGAGATCCGCCTGTCAAATAGTAACATTCGACCAAGTTAAAAGACAATGTGAAGTATGAACCTTCATTCGCGTCATTCGTGTTTAACTTGGTCAAGTATTACGATGTCGAACGGAGAGCGAGAATACCTACAGGGCCAGCAAAGTTGAAGCCTTTACAGTCTCAAAAGTTTTATTAGTGAACGTTGATAAGAACAAGCAAGATGCGGTTGACCGCTATTTACTACCCGCCGGTGCCTGCACGCAAAAATATTCCCTCAGGTGGTAAGGCGTTGAATTCATTGATAGTACGTTTTTGCTTTAAAATGCCTATTCACTCTATATATTTAATAGTAGTAGAGTTTCTTGTGAAACAGTTCGTCCGAGGAAGTACTGCCACCTAAGAGTGCTGGTGATATTACAGGCACCTGGGACTTGTCAACTTATGTCTCAGGGTGTCGGGCGCAGAGGCAGTGCCCCTCAGATCTTTGCGGATTTAAAGCTCTGAGTGGCACTGCAACTGTTACGGACAGATATGTCATCAAGCTTATCATCAGGCGCACGACTTGTTCAACCCGTCACTTAATATTATAAAAAAAGAGGTTATTTTAGATGCAATATTCATACCTTATTGCACTTATTATTTCAATGAACAATTGCCCTCCTAGTCGTTTATTATATCTCTCATTACAAATAACTTCTAGATTTAGTCTATCTCGTTGGTTCTGACTGAAAACCAACATGTAGAAAAACAAAATGTAGGTCAATGGTTGAATGATTGCTTTATCAATATTACAATATCTCAAATCTCTTTGGCTAGTCAATACAAGGAGCTCCTTACACTTCTTTGAGAAATAGTGTTTTAAGTACTAAATACTATCAACAACATTGACTTACAAATAAATGGACGACGGGTCTAATACAAAAACCACGAAAAAAATGTCCCATGTCAACCTATTCG